>NW_010297534.1:80112-87132 GCF_000700745.2 Antrostomus carolinensis | reverse complement strand
GTCTCTGGTTTGGACCTGTATTCTCTCACGTTGTCTGGTACTGTCCCTGAACTGAGTGTTCTGTAGGAGGGGGCATCAGTTCTGGTGGGATGTGGTGGGAAATGAGGTATGAATGCTGTTCCGTTGTTCCCTCACATTTCTACTGAAATAATCATACATACCATCAATAAATCTGTTTAATAGCTATACTACTGTGCTGAAGAGGAAAGAAACAGGAAGGCAAAAGTGTGTTTTCTTCTGGTGGTAGTGTTCTCGGGAATATCAAATCCCTCTTGTCTCACCTAGTCTTCTACATATCTGGAGAAAAAAAAAAATGTTTGCTAAAAATTGCACCTGAAACTGAAATAAAACAAATCTTACAGAATCTTGTGATGTTGGAAGTCACATCACTATATATTTGTAGGTATGAGAAATTCAAGATCATAGAGGAAGGGGGGAAACATAGTGTTTATTTTTGCAACTCATTAATGTGTTTCAGATTGATTTCTACCCTTCATTAGAGGTAGAACAGCATAGCAAAAATAGTTTTCTCTTGGAGTTTAGAGAATCTGCGAGATCTATAATCTCACTTCTCAGCTTTGGGCAAATCCACGTTGCCTGAATAAAAATGTCAGCAAGTCACGTGTTTTCATTTTTAAGTGTCAAAATTAAGCTACTCCTGTCAAGTTGATCACTGAAGTCTGGTGGTTATTCCGTAACACGCACACTGTTCTTGCTGGGCTTGCAAGCTGATCAGCTCAGCCTTCTTCACATCTAGTGATTGTAAAATAGGAGGCAATGCATGTTTAATTTAGAGTAAGTGTTAAGGTTAATATATTAAGGTACACAAAGTAAATTTCACAAAGTAAATTGATGCTATTTACTGGAAAATTCTGCTGTAGAGCTAAATTGTATGTTTATCTGTATATGTATATAGTTATCTAACACAGATAATGGATTTCTCTTGAATGTTATATTTAACTTCAGGTTTTTGTATTACTTCGTAATGATTTAGGCTTAGGTTTAATTTTCATGCTTCTCTAATGGGTGAATGATGAGAAGATAGACCTTGGAACCATTCATTTGAACCCTATTTGCTAATGAACAGGTAGTTTTACATGTAATGTATTAACAGATTTTAGCTCTTATATACAGGTATGGAATATCATGTTAGTTGTACATTTACTGGCATAATGTAGAAGATAAAATTACACACCATGCAATTTTTAGATAAATAAGATTAGATATCTGCAAATGACCCTCTGGAGTAAATCAGATTACAGGCTCTGTCTGGCCAAAAACCCGGGAGAGAAGACGGCTGAAATCAAACATGTCAGTGGGACATAATAATGCAGAGCCAGACGGAATCTTATATTCCATACCTTGCCTGTAGTATGGAGAGATGACTTACACAAAATATACCAATATATACATATGTGTTTAGTTAAATGAATAATTAAAGGAATGAGGAAATTCTAGGTGCCTTTCTAATTATCATATCCAATTTTTCCCATCTCTTTTTCCCTTATAACTTCCTGAGCATGAATGTGGCTTCATCTGGAAACAGTTTTTTACCATGAAGCCCACTTTAAACAAAGCGGGGAAATGGAAGCAGCATTCGGTACTTACGAGAATGATGCAGACTTTCCATGAAATATCAGTCTGACTATATGTTTATACTGTAACGGAGGAGAGGAAGACTCATGCTACATACTTGTTAAGCTAATTCAGAGCAGCTCTTTGCCAGTGGATAAAGACACGTATTCTTTTCATGTCAGAAATTCTGAGTTTTGAAATGGAAGTCATGCTGCTTGTGGAATAAGTGATTACCTATTTAGCATACACATGTCCACTTTACTAGTATTCAAACTATTACTGAACCATTTAGTAGCACTCTCAAAACTGTTCTTTGGCTTGCTATCCTCTAGTGTGTGCTTAAGCAAATCAACTCTAAGCAGAAACTGCAATATGCATTCCTAATGAAGCGCAAGTCCAGGAAAAATCTCTATTGCTAGGGGCTCAGATATTGCTGCTGTTCCTGTATGCAGGTAGATTGTTTCCAACAGTGATGTTCTAGAATATTTCCTATCAAAGATAACAAACATTTGGTGTATTTCTACTTTATCTATGTTTAATTTAATAATATTTAATAACATATTTCTCTGGACATTGCCTATCTAGAATTCAGTAGAAGTAGATAGAATGACTTCAAAGACTATCATGAAATAAAACAGAACTGGATTCTGTTTGTGACTGAGGATATCCCACAACACCAGGAAGGTGTCCCAGTTGTGTATAAGAAAAAGCCAACGCAGACAGACATTGGATTCAGACCTAGAATTCTTCAGGTTCAAGAAACAGTGTTTAGTTTTTCAGTTGCCCCAGGTATAGGAATTGGCACAAGAAAGAATGATTTGAGTCTTGAAGGTCTCTACTTAGTTAATTTTATACCCGATGTTACTTTTTTTTCCTAGTACTGTTAAGTCTGTTACATTATCAATTTTATACTAATTGGAAGAACAGTCAAATTGACTGAGATCACTTTTGCTCTTACTAGTCTGAAGTTTAGCTTGTTATAAGACCCTATTTGAGATGTTTGCATAAATCACTGAAGAATACAGCAGTACAACATAACTATAAAGAGAAAAGTAAACAAAAGTCTGACCTAAGTTAGAATGAATTTACTGATGGGTGAGAGGAAAGTGGTTCTGAAAATGAGTGACTGCTGAAGAGCTGTCTTACTGAAAAAGTCAGACCAGTTTGAAAGCTGTTAGGTGTTACTGTGCTAGCAAAACTAGATAAATGGCTGTAGACTGGATTGAGAAACCTTGCAGTTACCAGTGAGATGTATTAATTGTAGCACTGAGAATTTTTTTACTCTTGTCAAGTTAATAACAAATGTAACCCTGGCCTGATGTTCTGTCCTCTGCCGTTGGGATTTAAATTCCAACCTACAGCGTGAAATGGAAGTGTTGATGCACTGATGTAAATTATATCCCCGTATGTGAGAGATACTGTGCTGTATTACAATTCTGATATTTCTGCTGTTGTTTTTGAATGGTGTCAGTGGCAACACCAACGTTAATCTTCCAAACCTAAGTTGTTTTCATTGCACTTGAGGTCCTACAGTTACTGTTTAGTGAGATGAGGAACTTGGCAGCATTGCTTTTTACAAAAATGCCCTGGGAATTCCATTCTTTTATTTTATTTTTCCTTCTGGTCAGGGTCAAAAGTGGGTGGGGAGGTTCCAGAAGCCTATATAAAATATAAGGAAAATGAGAAGGTGTCAGTGTTTGTGCTGACGTGAACCTTCAGCCAATACTACACAATGACCTTAGACTTTAGAAGCTCCTTTAATTTCTCCATAGGGAGCATTTCACTGATTCCTGTATGCTTTTAATTGCAATCTAATTTATCCTTTGCTACAGGCCTTGCAGTCATTTCATCACACTCTGGCAAGGAATGGTTTTTACTTTAAATAAGATCTATGGTCAGCTGAACTGCTGACTTAACAACTGATGCCAGGGAGTCTGAGGGGTTTTAAAGTGATGTCTGCTGAGACTCTTGTGCGTTGAATGTTACCACCCTGTCACTGGATGTCCTCAGGGAGTCAACTTCTTGTGCAGAGGGCTCTGTTTAAAAAAAAAAAAAAAAAAAAAAGATAAAAAATCCCTGCCTACATAACTAGTGCTGTATAAGACAGGGAAAAGCATTCCCATAACCTTTTTTTAATTGATAAAATGCTGCTTTTTGTGACTGGGGGATGGTGACAATAGCTATATCCAACTATGTCACAGTTGCATTAACGCAGGCAGTGTAACAGCTGTATTGGGAATGAGGGGAGCCCGTGTGCTCCGGGGAATACCAGTTGGTTAAGCACTGGTAAGCTGTGGAATGATCATTCACAGAGGCTTGTTCTCTTTTCTTGTGTTGGATTTGATTAGTAAACCTCAGACTAGAGCTGCTTAACAGACCAGAATTACAAAAGTTGAAGCATATTTTGTCAAAAATTTTCCATCAGCTTGAAGGACCATTCTGCTTGAAAATTTTCTTCTAAGGACATCTTGAAAAGATGTTTCTTCATTTATCCAGTATTCAGACGCTCTTTCATCATTTTGCACAAATAGTATAAAGTTTTGCATAAGATGCTGATGTTAATGATTTATTCTGAGAGTAAGGGGTTGAGGTCACAACATTTTTTGACTTTGAGTAAGTGGCTTCCAAACTAAGAAACATTGCTCAATCAATAGATTGGTTCTGTATGCAAAGAATAAAATTCTAGCGAGGTTGTCTGTTTCTGTAAAGTATGGAAAAGACTCAGGGAAAGGTTATCTGATTAAAGTGTCTCCCCTTGCAGAGATCCAAATTGTTCATATAAATTCGCTTTCATCAAGTCCAATGACAAACCAATAATTCATAATAAACATATTTTGAAATGGAATATGTTTCATTGAAAGGGCTGTGCAAACTCAGGTCATCAATCACTTCTCCCACAATTCTAATTTGAAGCTGTCTGCTTAACTAGAAGCATTATAGTCCGTTTGCATACTAACGAGTGCTCAGGGAGGGGAAGAAGAGAGTGCATTTGTAAAGTCCACTGAAGCTGTTCAGGTTTATTTTCTTTGCTTGGTCATTATGAGTGGATTATGAATCAGTACAAACTCTTGCTATTCCATGCCTCACAAATTAAAAAACAAGAAGAATTCCCAGACAACAATATTAATGTTTATTTCTCCTTCACTTAGAATTGATTTAGTTTCTTCTGTTACGTCACAGCACAGTTGCTTTGACTTTTGAAACAATCACTGCACAAGAGAGAGATCACAGTTGGACTGTCTGGCTTATGAATTAGTGTTGTACAATTCTGTATAGCATTTAGTCCCAGCATGGGAAGCGAGAGTGACACAAGTGATCCATGCAGGGGCTGTATCTCTTTTTTATATATTTATATATTTTAAGAATAACTTCAGTATTACAATGTCATTAACTTTAAAGTCAAGATTAGAAGAATCTTTGCTTAACCTCTGCTTTACAACATGTAAAATAACTCTTCCTACTTTGTGGTATAATTCTAGCAACATTTAGATTGCTTTAGTGTGTGTTTGTTGGGGGTTTTGTTTGTTAATAGCCTAATTCTTAATTTCAGGTAAGATTGTGTGTTCTTGAGGAGGGAGAACATTCATCTAAACTAACTTTATTGTCAGAGAAACTACCCACCTATCTCTGTCTTCATGATGAAGAGATTCTTTAATGCACTGATTCTGAAGGGATTAAATTAGCCTGTGCATAATATTATAAAGTCTTCTCCATATTTTCCATGCATATTTTTCTCCAAATTACAGCTATGATCTTTTGAAGCAAGCCCTTCACTTTTCTTTTCTTTTTTTTTTTTTTCTCCAAACATGGAGAGTCTTGTGCTGCCACACTATAGCACCACAGAAGGCAAGACAGCTGGAGAGAATATGTGCTTTACAAAGGAAATGTACTTTTTTTTCCCTCTGATTGGGTTTTTCTACAGTCGTCATTTTCCTGTCCTCTGCCTGATTTTAATAACGCGATTTAATAGGGATGCAAAATTTGTGGTAAAAAAGATGGACATTAATCATACCTCTTCTGCCTTCAAAAGACCTCTAAATTAGGTCTGGATAGCTATCTAGACCTAATTATCTAGTGGCTATCTAGTCCATGTTGCTGTTGGTACTCTGAGTTCTGCACAATATTAAGGTGTTATTAGACCAGCTTTGATCCTAGGGCACAGACTCTACTTGTGACATTCCTGATCCGTGACTTGGAAACAACATTCTACCAACACTAGTGTTACTGAAAAAGCCCTAAAACCAGTATTAAACATTCCTCAGGTGTATATAAACCATTCTTCACAAGAAATGTCAATTTGATAAACACATGTATACACCAGCACAGATAATGTGTGCATCCCACTCTGAATCTGTTTTCCAATGGTAAACTTCTGCTTCTGCTTTTTAACTTATTAGTGTGTAAACCAGTTCACCTCTGCTTGGGTACAGAACAAGGCAACGTGTTGCCAAGTTCCTTTTGGAGGGTTAAAATGCAAGTATGGAGCCAACAGAGAGAATGGCGTGTGACAGTGCTGCCTTCACACTGCAACTGCTGAGCCTTCTGGGTGCTGCATTGCACTTCCTCGGCTGCCAAGCTTGTCGCCGGGCTCCCTGTCTGCCCAAGGATGGTTTTCCCTGCCTGTGTGACAAGCTTCTGCTGTTGAACATGGAATTTTCATTTTAATACAAATAGAACATTTTTATGTACTTTCATTTTTAGAGATCACCAAATGAATAGTTACTCTTTATGTATGAGTGATTTTCCTTGCACAGATTTCAAGGAAAGACTTTTTTTTTTCCCCTCCAAAGTCAGCTAACCCATCACTGCAACTCATTTACACTTCTAATAAAGCTGACCATAAAATCCTGTCCATGAAGCAATCAATATTTGATACAGTTAACATTTCCTAAAGATGAAATATTACCTTGTGTAGTAAGATCTGAGGGATTTACATGGAACTTTATAGATTTATAAATGATATTTCTTGCTTTTTCATCACTGTTAGCTAATTTGTATCGTGTACTCCTGACATTAATGTGAATTTTAACAAAGGAAAACAAAATTGAGAAAGATCAAAAAGATCCTTGTCTAGTTTAAAGTCTAATTAAAAATGATGGAAAAAATCTAAAAGGGAAGGGGAAAACCATTTACCCACAGTTTGAAGACTCAATATTGCCATTTCTGTTTCTTTTAACTTATTTTTGGTTTCTGATCAAGCCTTGAGGTTTGTCCAATGAAAAAATCCATTGCAATCCATCCAAAACAAAAGCTTGACACTATGCCCTATTTTTTCAGTGCCTCAAGGGTCTTTTCTCTAAAACAGTTCGGATTTTTTTTTTTCTGGTTCTGTAACAGTATCCTTCATCTGCTTTACCTCAGATTTCATCTTTGACAATGAGATGAAAGTCTGCATAAAAGCAATTTGAAAAATGCTGTCTTATCCAGCTCACATGGAAGTCAGCA
>NW_010297534.1:0-80086 GCF_000700745.2 Antrostomus carolinensis | reverse complement strand
CAGGAACCCATTTAGATTTGAACTGTAGCTCACTTAAGTCTTAATCCTTTTGGACTAGGAGCTGTTTAATGTTACTTGCGAGATGCTAGCAAGTGTATTGCTGTAACTGCCAGTTTGCAGGGGTGACAAAAAAGAATCTATGAAGTTACTTTTCTAATATAAATGCTTGAACAAAACTAGACAATGACAGGTAATGACTTTTTCCACTGATTTGTGATTTGAAGTTGTGGCTGTAGTAATGTGCAGGACTCATTGTGCTGTGTTCTTTACAAGAAGCTCCAAGGACAATGCTCTTTTTCACAGAGTGCTTATGATCTAGATGTAAGAAAGGATTTCACCATTAAGTAGAGCATAACATTGGAAGCAGAGGTTTCTAAAAAAGATCTGATGTATCAAATATCTAAGCCTTGCTGTTAAGTCAGTATTAATAATTTGAATTGGCTGTGGCAAAGGTGGGTTCCTCCCTTCTTCCCAGCAGTGAATCAGTAAAGCTGACTGGATATATAGCTTCAGGGGATTGTTTCTAGCAATGACATCTTTATATAGCTGGTTAAGGTGTCATGCCGTGAGCAATAGTTGAGGCGTGGCTGTAAATACAAGGCTGACTTCTGAGTTGTCCGAGTTATTTTAACTATAATTCTCTACCAGTTGTCTCAACTATAGTAAAGAGATATTCTGGTGAACACACACTGAGGTCTTTGCAACAAACCATGTTTTTTTCCCCATTGTTAGAGAGTCTCTGAGCTTAGTTTGCAGTAAAATGAGATTTAAATAAATTCTCCTCTCTGTTTCTAGAACTCTTGCTTAAAAATTAATAATCTTTATATAGAATTTTCAAAAAGAACTTAAAAGACAGAATTAGTATTGCAGTGTCCACCTACACTTCAGTTTAGCCCTGAGCTGAAATGCAATTCAATGATTTAGTGCATTAGATCCTGGGGAAAGAAATTTAATTTCAGCCTTCTCAAATTTTTTTATTCCTGGGAGAATAATTATTCTTGCCCACCATATGTGGTTAATAAACATATTCTGTGAATGTGTTGGCTATCTTCTGTTGATTTTACAGTTTTGAATCTACTGACTAATTTAATGTTTGACTGTTTGAGTCTGGGGGATGTATATAAAAATACTTTGTCAGAACATACAGTTCTGAAAACAGTATGTTTTACTGGAAATCTGTTTCGAGTGGGAGAAGGTATTGATTTTTGTTGTTGTTGTTGTCTGTGGTTTTTTATCTTTCCTATATAATTTTTAAGTAAGTATATGGAATTCCAAAAGAAAAATATTTTAATTGTTCTGAAAAGTGGCTTATTTTAGTTTTTTTTATGCTTGCCCCCCCCCCGAGCTCAGTGTAAAGATCAGTTTTTAAATGTTAGAGTTGTCTTGATTTTTGAATTTCGGTGGAGTTTTTTTGCACAGCTTTAGAGCCTCTGCATATGATTCTTGTATCATTTGCAGAGAATAATAGATTATGAGGAAAATACATTTCACTTTACTTTTTTTAAGCCATTGCTTCAGTGTTGGCATTTTTGAATGGTTTTAGCATAAATTAAGCAAAGATTAATTGAGCTATTTGTACTTAGTGGTGCTTTGTAGGCACTTCAGAAGACAGTGGTCGCAGAGGGAAGGCTTTTCTAGTCAACTTTATTTCATTATTGAACTTTATGTTAAATGCACTGCCAATTCCACAGTGAGCAGGGCTAGTAAGATCTGTCGTAGTTTCCTTTAACAATTTCAAAATTGATACTGCTTTCGGGAGCATTTCAGCCCAATATCTGGGTACACAGGTAATCCCAATGACTTTGGTAAGATTTCTTATGACATAATGTCCCATTCTGTGGGATTTGGGAAGAACGTTCTGCTCTTGCTCTCACTACTGAGTGCAATTCGGCCAGTGCTGGTTCTTTGCTGGAGTAATTCATGGCATAAATCAGTATTTCTAGTCTAGAGAATAAATATAAAATTATATGAAACTAATCAACTGTGAAGAAATGTAACTTTTACTGTCTGCTGCTTCTTTTTTAGAAGAAGCTGTCCATTATCAATGGTTATAAAAAAAAAAAAAGCTCCTAAAACACAGAAATGTGTATAGCGTCGTTGGCTGCATTGTACTGATGTAAAGCTGCTATCTTTATTTTAATGTATGCATGCTTGTATTTATTTTTCTTCATTAGTAGTAATCCAGCTGGATTATTAAACTGAAGGATGATTACCTTCTACTAAAAAACTTCATGTAGTGTGCTAACATCAAACGTGGAGTAATCTCTTACACAGGTAGCTTCAGAGATGTGCCCTTTAGCAGTAGATAAGCCTTGTTCCTTGTAAAAACAAAAAGGGATCCTGTCTGCAGTAATGATCACTGGTTGATTCTACAGTCACAACAAAGCTGTACCACATGAATGAATCACTGCTAAGGTCTGAGGGCTTTAGGGCATTTTACTCTACACAGGAGAGGTTTACAGCATCCAAAAGATGAAAAACCAACCCTTTGAGAAGATGGGATATGCTGTAATGGCAAAGAGGTTTGCTGCTGCTTTGGATTTCGTGGAGAGTTGTTCCAAGTGCATGTTGTCTTGCTACCTTCCTGTGATTAGGTAAAGCTTTGTTGTTGATTTGCAAAATGAAGATAGGGGATGTGCATGTGTTCTTTCAAATGTACTACAAATGTATTATTCACTAAAATTTAATATAAATAAGTCACCTAGCATTATTACTGAACTTTGATCACCAGGAACTTTATTTAATTAGTTGTTGCTGCTCTTGGCAGAGCATCTAGTTATTGTTATCTGGGTGCCGGTTCTGTCGTTCGCTGTGTGCTTGTTTACGTGTAGTCTGAGAGGAAACAACAGGACTGTATTCACAAATGTGCAGGGATCATAAAAGTAAAGGCACTTAGGGATCCAGGGAGTTGAGTCACTTCAGTGAAGGGGATTGATTGAGGTTTTGAGTTGTTGTTTATAGGCTGGGTTGCAACATCAACCACTGATTCCAATTGAGTATATCTGGAGCTAAAATCTTCACTGTAATGCTCTTCTTCCTTCACTGAACAAAGTGAAAAAAATTGAAGTATTAAGTATCAGGATGACTCAGATGTGATTAATAAACTCTCCTCCTCTTCAAAAAACTGCCAACAAACAAAAAAATAAAATCAGATGCTGTTTTACAATCAGAGCATGGAGAGGAGAAAAAGACAGGGAGTGAAATTGTTAGGCCTTACTTATATAATTCAGAAAACTGAGGTTTCTCTCAACAAATACGTATGTAATTATTTACCTTCTCCAACCTTAAATGTAACCATTATAAAGAATTTTAAATATCCAGAAAAAAGCAGCAAAAATTATACCTTAAAATAATATTTTAAAAATAATGTGCTGACTTACCTTGACTAATATCTTCTTCGAAGAGGTTTGGATAGCTGCAGTGTGTTTTAGATAATCTGCAAAATCATTATATTCTGCCTTTATTCAAGTTCAGATATTTTTGAGGCTGTGCTATCACTGGAATTCAGCCCCAGAGTGCCTGTGGGAAAGTAGCGCGCATCGTTACTTCATTACTCTTCATAGTCTGGGGCTTGAATTTAAGAACTAGGCAATCTTTTCTAAAATATTTTGGTTATCTGCAACACTCAATGTTAACTAATAACAAGTTATAGCTAGTTTTAGTGGCCTAAATAACAGGTAATTAGCTCAAATGTTATTTCCAGTCCAAATGTATTCTAATCCATGGGCATAATTGTGGAAAATGTTGAAGGCTTAATGGGCACCTTAAAAATTAGCAGAAAAATACACTCTGAATTGCAAAGATGGGAATTAAATTCTATTGATTTTGTATGCAGTGAAGTCTGCAAGGCTGCAGATGAACAAGCTCTTTTGGGTAGTTTAAGGCTGTGCCAGGCAGACTATACAAAATGCAATGAATGAACAAAAAAGTGGCATATGAGTTTTAGTGTAGATAAATTTAATGTAATGAATCTGGAGAAAAATCTTATCTAAACCTGATAAGATGCTGACAGATTTCAGAAAGCAGAACTTGGAGTCATTGCTAACAGTTTTGGAAATTGCTGGCTCAGTGAATACCTGTTCTCAAAAAAGCCCTCAGTGTCTTTGGCATTATCAAGAAAAGTATCAAGGAGATAAATGCTATTTAAAACCTCAGACCCTTATCTTGAATCCTCTTAGAAGGACACAGTAGAGTTAGGGCATAGAGGATCACAGATAAAATAATCAAGAGATTGGGGAAAACTGCCTTGTAAGTAGAGGCTAAAAAGGCTGAAATTCTTCAGCTTGGAGAGTAGAAGGCTGAAATGGGGGAAATTTGAGGTGTATGGAGTCATAAAGGTAGTGAGTAAAGTCAATACGGAATTGTTACTCAACAGATCTTGGTACTAGAACTTGGAGGCACTAATTAAAACTGGTAAGAGATCAATTTAAAATAGATGATATACAGAATTTTTAGTATAGGAGGGTTTGGAGAAATAAAGTTTTAGCTGGTTCACAGAGGGAGAAGTTCCTGGACAGATAGCCCATGAACAATAACTAAAGGGAAAGAATGGGCCTGGACAACCCTAATCCAGTGATTTCTGATGCTTGGGGAGTGTATGAGGGAAACCAACTGTAGATGGCTAGGCTTGCCTGTGCTGTCCTGAAATGTTGCTCTCTGGGTTAGATGATTTATGGGCATTTCTGTCTATAGGGTATTTGTGTGGCAGGGTTCTCTCCCCATCCTGCAGCCCAGTTCGTACTCACCAGGGAGATTCCAGATGAAGCGACTGGGTATCTGTTTCTGTCATCAACTTCTTCCAGCATTACCAAGGCCAGTGAATGCCATGTATTCAGTCATCTATATTTCTAATTGCTTATTGTATGAAATGACTATATACCAGGAAGTACAGAAATATCAATTTAATTTGACTTAATGTAGTTATAGGAGGCTATTAGTTTTATCTTTAATATTAAATTCTGTTTTTTATGTAGAGCAGTCTAGGACAAGGATCAGATAACAAACATCAAAGACACCAAATTAAACTTTGATCTTAAGATTGTTATTTATGGACTTGTAGGATTTTCTACCTCTAACGTCCTGTTTCCACTTTTTTACTATCAAAGATTATTTTATTGTTTTCTAGCTTCATGTGTTATATCTTTTTTTTTTTTTGTATCTATGTATGTCTGAATGAAGCATTGAAATACCATATTAATAAATGATGTCAAATCATCTGGATTTGTTGTATCTGTTGGATTGCAGGAAAGCCAGATCTTAATTTAAAGTACTTCAAAGTATTCAAAGAAATATAAAGAAAGTTGCTATGTCTTGTGTAGGTATATCAGCTGGTTCCAGATACTGTGTTGCTTACCAGTCATTGCTATTTTTCTATTCTGACCTTTTCTGGTTTCCCCATTTTTCACTTGTACTTGCATTTATTTATGTTGGCTTATCCTGAGGCCTGTTTTCTTGCTTTCCTTTGTGATCAAGTGTGTTGCTGTTAAGTTGGAGTACTTGTACAGATACCTGCTGCAGAGATGGGTGCTATCAGCATCCAGAACAAGGGAATGAGGTAGAGAATAGACAAACACTCTTACCTGTTATGTTAAAAAAATTCTACTAATCTTTTTGGTTGCTTCATGTATTCCTCATTCCATGAATTTAAAGAACACAGAAAAGACAAGTCAGTAATGCAATGAAACTCTGAATTTCTCAAGGATATTTGGGGAGGATCTCTTTGGATAGTTATCAAAGTCCTAAGAAACTTCTTTATAACATTGAAATGAATGGCAATGGATGTGTCCTCTGGCTTTTTGAGATTGTGAAAGTAATATGCAATTTCATGTGTGTACATGTATGCATTTTGATAGTTAATTAAACAGTGATTTGATGGTGTTATACTCAGATGAAACATTTCATTTACAAATTTTAGTTGAATATTTTCATTGCTTGATAGATTTTTTTTTTTTTGTTTCAAGTCCCTGCAGTATGTATACAATAAATTGTTAACAAACCATCATTATCTAAGAGAAGAGCTTCACTGAAATGGTTTAGTTAAAATACTGCTTTGTTCAGTAGTCCAAGGTCAAAGCTTCATAGTAAAGTGGCTGTTGATTCTATCTTTTAATAGCCATTTAAAGTCATTATCTATTAGCAATACTAAATCATACAGTTGCTAATAGTCTCTGTTCCGAAGGATTAAGGTTAGCTGCTGCTTGGGGCTGCAAGTTGTTTTATGTGATCAATGTGATTGCTGCTAATGGTCTGTGATTTAAGTGATTACTGAGCATGAAGAATAGTTTTGTAATTTGTTTTCCTCAGTGAATAATCTTTAGTTTCCTGGATATATTATTTTCTGTTTATCAGTTGGTTAACTTCAGGTAAATGAGAGAGAGGAGTGCATGAACAAACATCAAAGTACAGCTCAGTCTGTACCAGGCAGGCTTGGTTTCCTCTCTGCACAGGGAAGTACACTTTCCTCTTGGAGCTTTGCTTGCTAGGGCAGGGCTATTTTGAAATACTGCATTTGACACAAATGGTGGGAGACTTCTGAATTGGTTAAAGAAACCTAGTACACTGAAGAGTTGAAATAATGAGATTTGTAGGCTATTTATGGCATGGTTCCTGTGAAATTTGGCCCAGTGTGAGTGTTTTTGTAGACATATGATGAGAACGAAGGCATTGTTACCTTCACCAAGCTGTAGTTATCTGCTAACTGGACTTAGAAAAGAGGTGGTCTGTGCAAAATGCATGATGGTGCTGTATGATATAAAGGCGTTTAACAAACAGATATGCTGCTTAGTACTGACAAAGCAGTGATGAGCTATTCAGGTCATTTGAAATAGGCACTGGCAAAAGCTTTACAGTATATTTCACTCTGGATTTTGTCTGTTTTTTAAAAAAAAATAACCCAAATTACTCTCTTTTACAAAGAAACTGTTTCAATGGGAGTGTTTTTTCTACCTATCCCTTTACTAAGTATGCAATAGGTCTCACTATTTTCTTGCCATGTGAGACAGGAAAAAAGAAAGCTTTTATGTCTTTTTAAAACTTTCTGAAAAACAGTTTCTTTAATATAATAATTTGTTTTTCAGTTTCAGGTATGAGAAGTGGGATTTTATTTCTTGTTGAAATAAATTTCTTGCTTATAGTAGTTTTAAGCCTTAGAAGGTAAATTTATTGTATTAAATACTATTTTTCATCATGATGAACAACTCTTGCACAAGAAGTGCCAGGTCAGAGCTAGCTGGATTTTCCTCACATGCAAGAAAACCATCAGTTAACCTTTGTAAATTGTGAAATCTTGATGATTCTGAAATTGTGACAGTCTGAGTTTTAAATGTGCTTCACAGATATAGATGTACACCTACACCCATGTATGCATTTTTCTAGTCATAACACTGATTTTATCAACTATATTGTGTTAGAGGACTAAAAAGAACTTATATTTTAGCAATTTTAAAGCTAATATGAAATTTATCCTTGCATATGGAGAGCCAAACCCAATCTTTGATGCCTCTAGAATGTGCTGTGTCAAATGAAGATCCTGTCACTACACAAATCTCTTCTTGACTGAAATTTCAGTTCCAAGGTAGATGAGAGAAAATCTTACAGATCACCTGCACCAGAACTACTGTGTTTATGATTCAGGTTTCCTATAGGATCAGTTTATACCTGTTGGATTCTCAGTTCTGAGTAAAACTGGAGAAAACAAACAAAAAACCCCTCACCTTTTTCACACTAGTAATTAGACTTTGAAATTCTGCCTTTGCAGCATTCCTACATTCCCTTTCCATTACTTTTACAAACTGTGTTTTGTTCTTGTAAATATCTTTAATAAAATAGATTTAGGTAAATTTTGTCCTTCTCATGAGCTACAGTAGCCAGACTCATCCGTTCTTTGTACATCACTAATCATGACAGAATCTCACAATCAGAGGAGATCTTTTTGGCTGTGGCACATGAGTATTGGCAGTGCCCTCGGTTCTCCCTTACCCTTGTAATCAGGACTTTGTAATCAGCCACACATTATGCAAGGAAGAGAGTGATTATAGCATCACCTCAAACGTGATGCCAGAGTAAGTTAATTTCCAGTGCTGGGAAACTTTCTTTAGTGGTTGAATTCTGCTTAATGCTGAATTCAGAGATGTGTGCTTTTGGGTTTGGTTTTTCGTTTTGTTTTGTTTTTAAACTTCATTTCAAGTTGGTGAAATTACCTGAAATTGCAGGTTGGTGGATTTATTTCTGCTCTGTGGTTATCTAAGGGTATGGGTGCTGCATGTACCTAGACATTTAATATGGTACACTTTGGGCTGACCATTATCAAGCGCAGGATGATCCTGGAGGCTCCAGGGCTGTAAACAGCTCACATTTATAGTGAATGACTGGTTGTTAAATCAAAGGAACCTGGAGAGCAGGGTATAACCAGTTTTAGAGGTAACAGAGTGAACAGAAAAAGTATCCAGCAGAGAAAAATCAGATGTTACATGGAATTGCAGACCAATGAAGAGAGAATGAACAACTTGTTCACTGGATTCCCCGTCACTGCCCAGCCTGTACAGCTGCACAGGGCTGCTCCATCCCAGATGCAAGGCTTTGCACTCACCTGTGTTGAGCTTCATGAGCTTGGTTCTCTGGCCTGTTCAGATCAATCTGAATAAGCTGTGCCTTCTGTTTACCACTTTCTCCAACTAAGTACCACCCACTGGCTGTGGTCTGATGAATTGCATTGAGTGATTTGAACCAATACAAGTGAGCACACGGATTTTTATATGACACTTACTGATTTTTGTGTAGGTAAACATTTTTGTAGACTGCTCCCAATGAAATACGAAAGTATCTTGATCTTTTTCTGCTAGTTTTTTGCTGTGATGGTTTGGATTCATGTCTTGAGTTATTCCAATTCAGTATTCTTACATAAATAAGCCCAAGGGAATTCAGCTTCATTCCAGGAGGCTCTTGTTGGTCCTTGGCTATCTTCTGTAATACACAAGTGGTGTATAACCAAAGAAAGGGATATAAAGATTACTTGTAACAGTGGGAGAGGTAGACTTACAGGGATGCCTAACAAGGAGTGATCAGAAAGAAGGATGTCAGACAGCTGGTTGCAACCTAAACATGTATGTGGCTGTGAGGGAAGAAATTTGAAGGAAAAATATCTGTGCAGGAGTTCTATACAAGTGACTTTTTAAAAAAGTATTACAATTTTTTTATTTCTGCTTTAGGTAGAAAAAAGTGCTGGCCTCATTGCCTTACAGAGTGACTAGAAGGACTTTTTGAAAGTCTGGCATATCTTTTTTTCTAGTTCCTCTCAAATTCTAAGGTTAATGCCATTTCTTGCAATGCAGTTCACCCTAATGCACTCTGATACCCACACAGTTAAGGCCACATCATATTTGCACAGTGAAGGTGTAAAGCTTAGTGTACCTACCTAAGCTTAAAGTAGCAAAGCAATGTCTGTAACTTCACCAAAAAATGTTAATAATTTGTATAACACCATTTTGCCTCTCTCTAATCCACTGCTAGTTTTTGCTGTGGTGTAGTTAAAAAGCCAGCACCATCAACTAGCTGCACTGTCAGATGCCTACTGCTAAGAAGTTTGTTTTATTGGGGGCTGATTATAGTAATTACATAGGACGTGGTAATCTCTGAGAACCTGGGCTAAACATGGGGTGTTAAAGGAAATGTGAAGCTGTATGAAAAATCCCTGTCTGATGTGGTCTGTCATGGATGTAGTTTTGTTGATCTTTAAGCTCCACTTGGTGAGAGTTAATAACTGTTTAGGCAGAACTGTGGCAAACCACCACTGCTCTGGGTTTTGAATGTATTTGATCAGCATTTACTTCTTTAATTTCCAGTTTTCTCTTCTGAGCACAGATCTTGTTCCCAGCTGGTGTCAGCGATTTCCTCATTGGGCAGCACTTTTGTATTCTGAGTATTTGTCATCCAAACAGATGGACTGACATGGATGTGTGACACCACAGCACAGATTTACACTGAATTAGGTCCAATTTTTCCTTAATATTTTACAGCCAATAGGGCAGCACATCTCTGAATATGACACCACTCTATACTTTGTAAAACATAAAAAAAAATTATGCATACATTTACTTCTTTATGCAAATGTATAAACATTCATTTAATTAAGATGAAGAGAGAAGAGTGTTGATGTAAAGAGCACTTTTACCTGTTTATGTTATTTAAGAACACTTTCTCTGGCTTTGTTGTTTGGTTTGATGACTTTAGGTGAAAACCAAAAGAAATTTAATTCTTTAACCTTATAAATTTGTTATCAGTGCTATTTTTTTAGTGAAAAACTCATAATAAAACTGTGTATCAGCTGGAGTTTTTTAAACAATTTTTTATGAAAACTGTAAATAAAAAAACATTACATCAGAAATCTTAGATTATTTCTTGGTTATAAATTCAACTTGATTTTATATGTGAAAAGGTTTCTCATTTATTGCTTATTTATAGTTTTTAATAAGGAATAAGATATGAGATAGTTAAAAGCAGAGCTTTCATGTGTTTTGCTTCAGAAATAGAAACAGTTTCATGATTCCATCTGTCCTACTGGTAATATTTGGAAAAGCATTCTGTTAAAGTTCATCCACCTGCCAAACAGCTTAGTGGTTCTCTTGGTGCACTTCATTACTGCATTGTAAGAATAGTTTTTGTTGGTACCTTGAAAACCTTGGACACGAGCCTTTTTAAGTGTAAATAATAATTGTTTTTTTGATCATAAACAAGTGCCTTTAAAACTATATTTTCAGGAAATCGAGGTGAGGAGGTCACCAAGGTTCAGGAAAATGGAATATATAAATACACATGCACACATGTATATTCTTTACTGATACCAAGTGCATTTGTGTCACCATTTTTCAGATTGCTACGATGATAGTGCTGCGAGGCCCCAGCTGAGATCAGAACCCCATTGTGCCAGACACTGTACAATCGTAGCACAAAAAATAAGCAGCTGAGAAGAAACACCAGCAGAGACACTTTGTAATCCACAGGATAGTAAACATATTTATTTATTAGCAAAATATCCTACTGGTTACAAAGTAGTTTTCCTAATGCCTATTTCAGTGGTTTATTTCTATGGATATTAATTTATATTCTTATTTCTTTAAAATGTCTCCTTGTTCTCACTGCAGCTGGGGGAGGTTCTAGCTCTGATGCCTTTGACTGGCAGGGCAGATGAAAGGTTTTATACAAGGTCCCTGCAAAACAGACAAAGTGGAGTAGAATAGAGTCAACCCACCAGCCCCGAGGGTCTGTGTGTCAGTGCTGTGATGGCCTTCCCTGGCCCCACGGTGGGGAACTCTTACTCCTTGATCTAATGTGACTTGAATGGCAGACTGTGCCCCTCTGGTGTGGCAAAGAGCAGGATCACCTCTCCTCCCCCCACCCTTCTTTTTTTTTCTTTTCTGAAAAATAAGATTGCTTGAACAACTATCAGCAGAAATTAAAAATATGTCCTAAATGATATTTCTGTATGGACAAATCCTCGATTCCTGTCTAGTTTCTTTCTGGTCTCCCTGCCCCCATCAGATTGTACTCTGAGAAGCGATTTAGTTGCTCATTTAGCATGTTAGGTACCAGCTTCCAGTTAGGCCGTTTATGCATGAAGAAACAAACAAATGTGTATTCCCAGAGTTTGGCATGTTGCTGTGTTTGCATTTCACTCCTGCTTTAATACAACAGCAGTTGCTTCTCTAGGGGCTCTGGAGATCTGAATACACTGTATGGCCATAGTTGAGGTTAGTGTGTTCATTGTCAGGATGTGCTACAAGGTTGAGAGGGTTTGGCAATTTTCAGATACAGCTTTCCTCATCATTCCAGCTGACCTGGCAGTGTGAGAACACTGATACCGTGAGCAATGGCTCTGCTGTGCCATTTTCATCAGGAGGACATGGAACAAAACTGGAAATCAGATGTTTGAGACATGTCAGTGGCTGCATCAAACCTGTACAAAGAACAGACTGCAGTGTTGTCCTGGTTTTGCTAGGAGCTGATGTTCACGTTTTGTCACAAGGTCTGTAGCTCCTCTTTTTAGTACCTGTGGATGTTTTATTGAGAGAGATCAGTTGCCATGTGCTTTTTGGAGATTTGGTTTGGTTTTCTTTCGTTTTTGTTTCACTCTGGTTAGGGTAGAAGTGATGCTGGTGAACTTCTGTGCTTTAGAGTGAGCAAGTTTAAATGAGAAGGTAAAAGCTTATTTGTGTTCAAAATAGAGTAGTTGGTTATTCAGTGTCATAGCTGTGAGGGAGTTAGAAATTAAGTGTGGTGAGATCAAGAGTTTCCTTTTCTCTAGCTTTGTAAAGATACCAAAAGGTTTTGTCTTTCAAGGGTTGAGCTCTATCAAGATGCAAACTTAAACTACAAGTTTTATAGTGTCAAAATAGAAAGAAAAGGTTGAGAAATAATTGTATTTATTTTTTTTTTAAATATCTGCCTACTTACCAATTTTCTAGGCCTGCAATGTTCAGTGGCTTTTTGGATTGCATGAATAGTCTCTTTTAGGCCTAAAGAAAATCCTTTCCATCACTTTTTGAGGTCTGCTTGTGCATCTCTTCCAGATTCCTTTCCACAGTGTCTCTTTACTGCATTGCAGATCTGTCCTTGCCTGGTTGGTTTTCCCCTTCCTGCGTCTGCCTCGCTTCCCCTCTGCAGAGGCAATGTTATCCTGGCTTCTGTCAAGGGGTTCCTCGAGACACCAGTCCATCAAGGAGACAGACCACTACTTGGCTGCCTAGGACTCTTCTTTAAAAGGAATAATATGTGATGAGTAAAATCATCTTGATATTTTGCGTGGATACTTTGTTCCCAGGCTCTCTATTTGGTTGCTGGCGTTATCAGGATTAAAGAAGTGGAAAAGGTAGTGGCCACACTAAATGCTTTTCAGTCTGCTTCCTGCACAGGTACAGTAATCTGATGGGCAGAGAGGATCATTACCCTTAAATGTTTCCATTGCAAGTTAAAAAAGCGTTGTGTGGTTCTCAATCAATCCACAGATTCTATAATGAAAAAAATGACTGAAGGTGCTTAAAAGGCATTTCTATGGTACAGCTTGTTTAACTACTACTTGGAGTGCTTTTAACTGTTTCAGGTGTGTCTCAGTTTTAAGGAAACTGAAACATTATCTTCCTCTTCACTTCTGATATGAAGATTAAAAATAAATATTAAATTTAATGTTTTAAACTTCAAATGTGTAAACAAAAACTAAAGTGCCAGCCAATAAACTAATTTACCAAAATTCCCCACTTAGCAAAATTCCCCTTAGAAATAAAATAATCTGAGTGTTAGAGGTACCAACGTTCCTGTTTCAGTACAACCAAACGCCCTCTGACAAGTAGATCCTTGTTTTGTGGACATTTTTTAGTACATGTGCATAGAAATTAAATGAATGCCTTAGTCTAAAAATGTGCCTAACATTTACCAGGTTTCTGTTAAAGGAACTCTGTTTCAACATACTTGTTTAGTACATAGCTGCTCAAATTAACGTTGCTTATGAGCATTTGGAGTAATAAATACTGTAAAGTAATACAGCTAAAGTTCATCTATTATTGGATAGACACAACAGTTTGCTAATGACAAATATTTTATAATGATTATTGTATAACAGAAGTTTCTAGGGCATATATATTCTTTAAAGGTATTCATAGCATTGCAAAAAGAAAAAAAAAGACAAGAAAAAGAAAAGTAATTAAGCACTAAATCGCAATAAAGAATGTATCTGTGCTGAGTTGAATCTAATAGTTCTGAGATACACTAAACACTTGCCTGGTTTGTAGTACCTCGAGGAGTTGTAACTAACTCTGCTTGCATGCTTGTTTATTGGAGTGTTAGAATTTGAATGAATTTCTTCTAATAAAAACCTTGGAGAATAGAAAGTTTCAGCCTTCTAATATTTCCCTGGAATCCTGAAAGAGACTCTGGAGACCTGAGTGGCTGTTTCCTAACAATGCCCTAAAACAGTAGATATGTTTCCTGTTTCCCACAGGTGGGAGCCTGTCAACAGCTATTTCCATTCCAGCACTTTCTTATATCATATTCAAACCATTCACGCTTGAAATCAAGTGACTACATAATTGGAACAGCTTGGAATAAACTGATTGTCAGTCTGTTTTTTCTTTTCTTGCTAGAATAACCAGATCCTATAAATAAGAGAGTAAAGGAGTTGTGAAACTAAGAGTTCCAGTTTCTGCTTATAAAAATAGATATTTGTATAATATTAGACAATAACCACATAGACACATAATGAATGTAGACAAAACTGCTACAATCTTTCCTGTTTATATCAACAACTAACTTGGCTTGTAAGCTTTCAGGTCACACCAAAATAAAATTTTCTGTAAGTGACTTGTTTCCACCTCCCCAGTATTTTAATTCTAACATGTCCAGAAAGAAGAAATTTTATCTCTTAGATTTTATCAATAGAGATGCACATAAAAACACCTGGCTACCGATGAGCAACTGTCAATTTGATAAATCACAATTTTATAGGTAGAATAAGACATAGTTTGGTTTTTTAAAAGTCTTCAATGATTTTACTTATGCTTGCTCCACTTGTAAACAGTAGATTTTATTTAAACCTGAAAAAGTTAGGACTGATTTTGATCTTAAACCAACAGCAGTGCAGATTACAATTGAAAAATATAAGCAAGAGCGTGGTGAGTGCAAGTAAGAAAGGCACTGACTGCATCAACATGAGCAAAAATTCACCCTCTACTTGAGTTCACATCAGGGCTCATGATCCAACTAAATTCCTGTGTTTCTCAGAGATCCTTCAGGAAAGAGAAAATGAGGGAAAGGAAGGACATCTGAAAAAGAGATGGTCACATCTCCTCTTTTTCTTCAGTTAATGGTTAAATTCTAAGGACATCTGAAAAAGAGATGGTCACATCTCTTTTTCTTCAGTTAATGGTTACATCCGGATATCTTGTCTGTGATTTAAAACTTATGGGCACTTAAATGTTACAAGTGGCAGACAGTATGGGCTGGCTACTTTATGTGACCATGTCTCACTAAATAGAAAAGGTTTTCCTTTACATGGTTTACTCAAATATTGCAGTACATTCTGGAAATCAGACGAAATTAAGCATACTCCTACTCAGCCATTAGAACCCACAAGCTTCCCAATCTATCCACTCAGTAATTTAAAGCCACTTCATTACAGCAGTGCTTTTAAAAAGTAATAATATTATGAGTGCTTCTAGTTAAACTATTAAGTTCGTCTTCTCTTCCAATTAAATTTACTCACTTATAAAGAGATGACCGTATCTGAAACTGAAATTGTCCCTATCCTAAGAACATTTATGTGGTTTCTTTTCTGAGAACGTATTTTAACACTTCAACAAGAAAAATCTGCTCATGTGAAGATAAAATGCAACACCAGAGCAGCGTGAACGTGTGCAAGGTCACTGTTCTATGATTCAGTCAGAGCACTGCAAATTATTTGTCTAATGTGCAAATTGACGAGTTGCTAATGGCGAGATTCTTAACGCTTTTAAGCGCTGCAAAAGTAGATCTCCAGCTTCCCTAGTCTACGAGCCACGAACTGCAGTCAGATCATTTTCATGTCCCCTTAAAAATTTCAGTTACATCTACTTTATTCCTCAAAACACACTAAATGTTTTGGCCATTTTCTAAAAGTACCAATTTTAAGAAAGATTAAAGCCTCTATTCCCAAAATAGAGTATAAAAGGAAAAGAAAAAAGAAAAAAAAGAAGGAATGCCTGAGGTGCTGCTTTCATTCTGAAAGACTAAGGAAGAATGAGGCTCTTACAAGTGACAGGCTAGGGGACTATGCTTTTGCAAATAACAGGCTGTACAGATATCAAGTCCATCTTAAATCTCCAAGTCTTTTCCTGCTGTTTGTAGTAATAGAAGTTCCTTAAAAATATATTAAACATATCTGAGAAAAAACTTTACTTCCCCTACTTTTATTAAGTCTTGCCTTCACTCTTATTAAATTACACCAACCCCATTTTTAAATATATTTTTAAGAATGGTAATCACATTTCTTTGCTAATATAGGTGTATTTTACCTATTGTTGAACTCAAATGTTTTCCACTATTTACACAGGTTTCTGTTTTCCATGAAGCTGTATAATACTAATTATCACAGAACAATTACTTAATATTTAATCTGTATATTCAAACCAATCTTTTTCATTTGGTTCCCTATGTATTTCTCAATTTCTTTGCTTATTTTTCCATTAGAAATTAAAGCTAGTGTAAGGACTTTTGAAGAGGGTTTTCTCACCAATACATAGCCTGATGATTAAATTGAGCATTCACCAAGAGGTGGGTTGTCTAGATTGCAGTTCATCTTGATTCACATGAGGAATCTGAATCAGGACCTGAACGCACCTTCTGTAATGAAAATATTCTGAGCTGATTACTCTTGTATGGCTCAACTTGTGTGACCCATGTGAAGACGGCCATAGTGCTACCATAATCCATCACCAGTTTTTAAGCACTTTTGGGTGTTAGGAAGCAGGAAAGGTTGACAAATAGCCCTTTTCAGGCCAAAAAGAAGCCCGCTTAGTAAATAGTGTAGCTGCAAGTTTGCATACATGGATTTTGTGTTGGTTTTACTGGTTTGGGTAATCTAAAATTGTCAGCATTGCAGGTGCCTGAAACTTCTTAGCAGCTCCCAGGAAACCGCTCTGTTTGGGCACAGCAGGCCGTCTTCTCATAGGCCCTGTTTCAACTTCATCATGAATGAACCTTATTCCTGAGTTTAACTGTAGTCAGTGAAGCGTTAGATCATATTCAGAAGGGCTTTGCCATTCATTGGTGTTTGTGAAACAGTGTTTTGGGAAGTTAATGGGAATCTTGCTGTGTTGTCCACAGGTGAAACTGCAGATATCTTTGATCCTTCACAGATTTCATTTATGGGATGGCCAGAAGGGTTGCAGAAAACTGTAAATTGAATATATTACTATGACTAAAGTAACTTTGCACAGGCAGCATTGGGGATAGTACTTACTAATACGCATTCAAAATGTTACCTGCCACCTTTCTGTATTGGTATCATGGAATAGACACTACATATACTCTTCTTGCTGTGTAGAGGGGTAGTGCTGATTAAATAAGTACAAATTGTTTATTATTTGGTATTGTATGTAAATATGCTGCAGCCATAAACAGTGTAAAATAAATCTCTAAAATATTTTCTCTAATATAACACGATTTGTCCTGCAGCTCTGTGATGTGCACACCTTTGCCCCTCGAAATCTCCACAGGTACAAAAAATGTTCAGTATATCCATATACACCTGGTAGGGAGAGAGGAAACTTACACAGAACTTGAGGCAAGTCCCAGTGTTAATTCTCATTAAAACCTTCCTGTTCTTGATCTTTTCTCCCTTGAGCTGTAATCCCTGGAGAAATCAGATTAAAATGGTGTGCTGTAAGATGGAGCAGCATCCCTCCTGTCAAAGCTGGTTACATAGTACAGGACTTGCTGATTTGACATCACTAATTTTCTGTGGGCAAGTTACTTAAAGAAATTAATATTTTCCTGCAATGGTAAGGTTAATACAGACTCCAACCCGTGTTCAAATTCTGCTGTGCATGTTGTTCAAGAGGTTTTCAGAGAGGTGAGACACTGGAGGTAAGAATGCAAATAGGCAGAGCTTGTTACCAATATTAATAGCATTTTCAGCATTTTTAAAATGTCATTTGTCCAACATACAAGTGGAACATGTGTGTGTTCACTAAACCAATAAATTGAACAGTATGAGCACATCCTCAGACTGTCCATACAATTTTTCTGCCCCCCCCTTCTCTTTTTTATTTCAATCACTCTTTTAGCCTTGATTATTTGATTGGGTACATGAATGCAACACACAATGAGAAGGCTGCAGTTAGAGATCCTTAAAAGATGATTTAGATCAAGTCAGAGATAGAGATAAGCCTTGTTGTTTTTTAGGACCCATTCAGTTAAGCCAGTTGGGTGCAAACCTGTTAGAGCAGAAAGGAGGTGTGGATATGTAAAATTTACAGGTGGATAAACTGACTGTCAGGTTTTAGCATCAATTACGGTTCCCTTGATCTGTTGTAATATCTTTCATTTACAAACAAGGCAAAATTTCAACATTTTCCACTTGCTTTCCTACTGAAAACTTTTTGCATCTAGTAGGGTGACTTTCACACCAATGAAGCGTGAGGTGTCAGTCTCCTTTTACTCTTAAGAAATCGGAACGTTTGAAGATCATTGGCTTGTCTGTGAAATTAAATTGTTTTATTATTTTCCCAAAAGAATAATATATTAAACTCACAGCAGCATAGCTAGACTATAGCCTGTGGGTCCTGACCTAGATTTTTTACTCTACAGAGCATGAAATATCTTGCTATATATGATGCAAAGTCACTGTATGATTAGAAATTATATTAAATGTTATGGCTCTGGTATTCTGGATTTAAAGTGACTTAGGTCCAGCTAATCATTATAGTAAGTAAAGATTTGATATATTATAAAATGAACAATGTGTTTTTTTAGTTTTGTTTCTACCTCATTGCTTTTCTTATTTTTTTTTTATGATAGCTGCTTTTTTAAGAAACAGACTATTTTTTTTTTTTATGATAGCTGCTTTTTTAATAAACAAACGTGATACCTCAGTATTTAAACTATTGTAAGTATATGGAAAGCCCTAGTTCTTCCAGCATGTTCTGTGGTCCCACGATGATGATGTGTGTTTCAAACCCAACTTCAGCAAAAATAAATGATGCCCAAAGTTTGTGTCTTACAAAATCAAAACTCTGGTTTAATTACCATTGTAATTAAATAGATCTATTCCACAACTCAGGGGATATAAATAATTTCCATTTTATGGTAAATAAAGACTCTTCTTTTTTTTTTTTTTTTTCTTCCCCCCCCTCCGACAGTATTGTTTGCTTCTAAATGGGTTCAGTCTCTTACCATTGTGATCACCTCCTGTCAGGTTAACATGTTGTGCTCATGAAGTCTGAAACTGTGAACCCCATGGTATTTCTTTGAGCTATGCTTATGGCTTTTGAACTCTGCCATAACCCTTGAAGCTGTTCCTGTTCGTGTGAGGAGTTTTCCACAGGATTAGAGAGGTTACCTTTTCTTGCTATTCTCTCGATCTCAGAATTGAGAGGAAAAATAAGCTTCAGGCAGTAAATTCAAGAAAAATGAGAAATCTTGGCTGGTATTTTGTGAATCTTTTAATGAGATGCTTGCCATTTTTGATCCTTTATCTTTAAATTGAAGCCATTTGAAGGTATAAGTGTAAATTCTCATGATGTAGTCCTTGGTCTGTGAATGAAGTGTCACAGTTATAAATGTGGCTGTTATGCAAGAAGTGACTTACAGCACAGCCGTGGCACTAAATTTACTGACTGTTGCGAATTACGTAATGTCTGAGGATACATTATTCATGTAGTTAATGAAGATGATAGTTAAAATATGGGGGGGGAAAAAGACAAAGCAAAGAACTCTAAGGCTGATTAAAATCAAGAAATATTTTAGTTATGTTCATGAAAAATATTTAGCTAAATTGACTAAAGAGGTGAAAATTGCAACAGGTACTGTTGACTAAATAATTCTAGACTTGTGTGCTGCTTTTGACTGGGGTAGAGTTAATTTTTTTCACAGTAGCTAGTATGGGGTTATGTTTTGGATTTGTGCTGAAACAGTGCTGATAATGCAGAGATGCTTTAGTTACTGCTGAGCAGAGCTTACACAGAGCCATGGCCTTTTCTGCTTCTCACCCCACCCCACCAACGAGGAGGCTGGGGGTGCATGGGAAACTGGGAGGAGACACAGGTGGGACAGCTGACCCCAAATGACCAGAGGGATATTCTGTACCGTATGACAATTGTGCTCAGCATATAAAGCTGGGGGAAGGAGGAGGAAAGAGGGCACACTCAGAGTGGTGGTATTTGTCTACCCAGGTAACCATTTTGTGTGATGAAGCCCTGCTTTCCTGGAGATGGCTGAACTCCTGTCTGCTGATGGGAAGCAGTGAATGAATTTTTTGCTTTGCTTGCATGCATAGCTTTTGCTTTACCTATTAAGCTGTCTTTATCTCAACCCACAAGTTTTCTCACTTTTACTCTTCTGATTTTCTCCCCCATCCCACTGGGAAGGAGTGAGTGAGCAGCTGTGCCATGCTTAGTTGCTGGCTGGTGTTAAACCATGACAATTTTTTACATTTTTAAAGCGGTGAGAATATTTCTTAAGGAATCATGAAATTAAAAGATTTAAAAGTGAAAGAAATATCATGCAGTTTCTGTTTTTGTTGCCTGGAACCTGTAATGTTGCAACAATCATTGAACTTCTTAGAAGTAGGCCAGAAACAGGATGTTTTAAGTTGTGTAAGACTTGATCTTTGACCACAATCCCACCTTAGAGAATTCCTGACAAATTTCTGATGTATTGTTGTTTTCTCTTCCTAAGTCTTGATGAGCAGAAAGAGAACAGCACAACTGTGTTTCATGGAACATTGATTTTCCACTGTTTTGCCTTGGAGGCAGAACATAAAAGTGAATGGGCTTTTTGGGAAGGAGTGTATGTGTACCTCTTCTAAGCCTTAACATCTACATCAGGGATATGTAGAGCCATATTGGCAATACAGGGATTTGGTAAAGTTCTGAAGAAGACTTCTGAATTGTGTGGGATATCTTTATTTTGTGAAACATGGGGAATATAGACTGTCCTTCAGAATTCTGCCTGAAGTGTCAAACTAGTAATATCTCAGCTTCTCATGATCAATAGAGTTGTCCTTTTTCTCCCAGTGAAAACATGTTTTGTGTTATGCTGAGATATAGCTAAATTAATTAAGTGCATAGATCAGCTGATCCTCAAATCATATTATGATGATGTGTAAGAAAACAATGCCACTCAATTTTGATTGATTTGTTCAATATATTTGGACACATCTTTGGCTTCTATGGGTTGGCTTTGGTCCACTGAATTCATTAGAACTACTCTGATTTACATAGCGCTATTATCTCAGTAGCTCTATTTTTTTTCTCTTGACTTTGTTTGCAGGGTTTTTTTATTGAAGGATTCATTGTGCTGGCAGAAACTAGCTTTACAGGATTGTGAAATTTCTAGTTTGTGAATTGAAGCCTCATTGAAATCCATGGCACTTGTGCTCTTAATCATTAGGAACTATAACAACAAAAAAATCCTTTAAAAAACAAAAAAGCCCAGCTTTTTTAACAAAACCAGGGATTTTTGTGAGTATTATGATGTATAGAGTCCATATTGTAAACAGGTATGGAGACCTTGTTGCCCTTGATTGAAGTCACTATAATTCTATGTAAGTGACTTTGGAATTTGAGAATTATTTGACAGTCTGGGCTGTGTGCTGGTGAGTGGGTGGTGATATACTATTGTGTATGTGGTTTTGTTAGACTGTGTAAAGAGGCCTTTTGTTCTTAAACAAGAAAAATAATACCTGCCAATGAGAATTGACTGCACATCTTTAATTTAAGAGTTTAATTGCTATTGAGGGTAATGTATTGTCCTTTCTGTGCTAGAATTAAGCTGTATGTGCTATACTTCAAACTAAAGAAGGAACAGTAAAAATTAGGGCATTCAACTATGTCTAGCAAGTGAACAATAATTTTAGAATCTATGTAAGGTACATACAGATCCTATATACTTATGTTAGTGTCAAAGAAAGTGCTCTAGACATAAATGAAGTTAAAAAAGAACCTTGGCACCCTTACAAATGTTCCTTGCAGAGTTTTTCAATGCACTGTGCAATCAGTTTTCCTTTTTATATTTCCTTCAAACTTAGCCCCTTTACCATTAAAATAAAACCCAACAAGAAACAACCCCAAAAACAAAACAAAACAACAAAAAAATTGAGAAGTCTCAGTGAATGAGAGTGACTTGAACAGACTGTAGCTGTGTATAAGTGGGTGTAAATTTACTTCATTTTTCAGACTCTTCCTCTGTAGGAAGCTAAATTGTTACTTCCCATACTACAGACAAGCTTTGTGAAATAACTGTAGCATTGATCTCAGCTATCATTTTCTATCCTAAATATGAATTCGTGTTGCAGAAATAAAAGCCAAAGTGAAAAAAAATTATCCATGAAATATGTTGTGAGTTTTTTTTCTGTAAAATTTTGTATCATAGTAAAATAGCAAAGAATTGCTGCTTTGCCCAAAACTAATTCTCTTGCTCAGCAATTTGAGAAGCTGAACAGTGCCTATGAAATTTTACAAAAATTTTTACCTATCTCATTTGTAAATCTGCCTTTTTATTTTAATGTCACCAATAAATAACCAGAGTCTATTTTGTCTGATAAACTTTTTTTTAGGATATATAGTAATAGAACTTAGAAATAGTGGTGACAGATTAAGAGACAGTGTGTGACAGCAAATTCTAATGCACAAGATGGCTTAGAATATAAATCTGCAAAATGCAAGACGTCCCTCATGTTTGTGCCTTCAGAGGAAGTTGAAGATGTTAACAAAGACATTCAACACTTCAGGAGATGAGGCTCTTGAACTATACGTTTTGAAATTATGAATTAATTTTCAAGAAAAGATATTATTTTGCAAATTGCATCTACAGAAATGATCTGAAAGTAGCCAGGGCTGTTTTGTTGACAGAATGGTTTGAATCATTTGACAGAATCAAATTAGAGATTCAACCAAATTGATTTTGTTTTGTATTTAAGTCCTGTCTGACAGGATATATTCAAAGAAAGAGAAAAACACGCTGGATATAAAGAAATGTGTCAATTAGAAGACAGGAGCATGAAGTCTCCATAACATATTGTTCACTAAAGGGTAAGAAGTGAGTTTCCAATGTAGATAGCTTCATTAAACATACTTTTTTGTTTTGATAAAATTGTCTTTTTTCTATTTTTTTTGAGAAATCTTGACAGTTATGTCAACAACAAAAAAAATCTTCTGTGCTGTTGCTAGTTTCAAGTCCTTTTTCCCAGTACTCATAAAGGCAAGGCTAAATTCTAGGGAGAATGCTGAGATGAGATGTTCTGATCGTTTCTTTTCAATTGGGCTTCTTTACACTTTAATTACTTGGGAAAAATACACTCTGTAGATGGTAGATACTTTGTGGGCAAAAAAACCCCAATTGAATATTAAAATGTATTTTATCCAACCGGTTGAAGTACTTCAGGAAGAAACTGGAATTGGCAAGCAGCTTATACCAGTGTGACTCAGTGAGACATTTACTGGCCTTGCAGAATGGAGCACTCGTATATGAGAGAACAGTGAAGGCATCAAAAAACCTTTCTAAACACACTGAATCTGGTTCTTGTGTAAACTGCATTTGTACTGTGCCAAATAAAAATGTTTGAGTGACAGCAGTATCTCCAGAATCAGAATTGGATCTACAGCATTCAAATAAGCAAAATTTCCTGGGAAGCTCAGAAAATTGCTGCTATTGTTATTATTATTACTGCAGCTACTCGTTATGTGATAACCAGTCTCTTCCTGCCTACTCTCCAAACAATGTGTTGCCCTTTTCTTTTCCAGATTATGTCAGTTTTTATGCAGGTACAGAGTTGGTGGATATTAATGGCACCTCTGCCAGTCCTGCTGATGTTACTGAGAGTATTTAGTGAGGATTGGGGTAGAACCAATGTTTCTGTAACTTTCTGATTAACATAGACTAGTGGTTCCATTTTTTGGGGGTGTATCTTGTGTATTTTGGAAAGTTGGTATTCATGTAGTCTTGCATATACTGAAGGAATTATATTCAATATTGAATTTGCCCTCTGTGGAAATAAATGAGCTAGCATTCTAGCATTAAAGTTTATCAGTACTTTGTTGTAGCATTTTATAGACTCCACCATTTGTTTCTAAGGTTTGAAATATCTGACACTGATGGATGGGTGTTGTCCATCACTGGCTCACACAAGTGAATTTTTGTCAGCAAATTTTTTTGCTCCACCACTCCTGGAAATAAACATGTAGATTGCATCAGTGAAACTAATTGGAGTCTTGATCATACATCGTATCAAAATAAATCTGCATTTTCTTACTGGAGATCAGTCAAGTTGTTCTCATGCAGTACACAGAAGTGAACAGTTGTTACTGTATTTGTTCAATAACAATAATGGAGTAAAATAGCAATTTATTCACCCTATGTATTCAGATATATAATGCCAAGTACTGAAGTAAATTAGAATTTTGGATCTGCTTGTCTTTTGGGGAAAAAAACGAAACCAAATGAGTTGCATCTGCACTGACCACTGCATCAGTATTTATGACAAGCCAGAGCAGTAGGAGAGTGTTCACAAATATTGCCTTGAAGTAGTACAATAAATGCTTCAACTGCAGGTAAATGCAGCTGGTATGTAAGAAAAGCTGCTTGCAGTCAATTGGACTTCTAATTTTAAACTTAGTGTCATTGTTCTTTATTCTAAATTCAGTAACTAGGTACTAGTTTATGATACTTACATATGTATCTTGGTGGAACAAGAGACTATTTCACTGTATATCCATGTACTTTGTCTTCGTGTCACTAATTACTAGCATTGACTTGGTGTAAGTAGTATTTTTTTCTTTTCCTAATGCATTAGGGTGATTAATATTTTGACCCCTGATGGTGATAATGAACTATTAAATAAATGCATCAACAAGCAAATTTCTCTCATTACTCTTTTACATTGATACATGAGAAGAAATTCAGGAAGGGACTCTAAGAGTCGTCCTATACTATGAGAGTTAATTAATAGCAAAACCAGATTCAGATTTTCAGAAGTTGAAAGCGTCTTTCAGCCAAAAGGAACCCAGACTGCTCCTTCCAAAATTAGAACTTAGAACCATATGCTCAATGAATTGCATTTTCTAATGGACACAGTCTCCAAAACTGCAGAACGTGATCTACAAATGTGTTAATTCAGTTTGTTTTATAGGTTATGGTATTATATTGCTATATTGGAGTCTTTGCTTAAAGAAGAGTATGAGGAGAAGTTTGTATGGTCAGATAACCTCTATTTCAGTGAAATGTGTTTTACCTTCTGATGTTTTTCTGAGCTAGGTGACAGTAGGGGAAAGGCACCTAAAAAGTATAAGTTGCATTGGGGGGAAAAAAAGTCTTAACTGTTTCCCACAGCTGCAAGACGAAATTGATCAGAAATATTACTATGAAATCTGCTCTTCTGGCTTTTATGTGGAAAGAAGCCGTGAGGTTTGTTTATACAGACAGGCTGATAAAGTTTTAAATCAATGTGCACTTTCAGAGGAGGGTGTGCTAGAACTTTGTGTCTGAATGCCAGTCAAGCATTGTGGTTTAGTTTTCATCAACACTGGCCTTGGCAGCCTTTTTCCTTAAAACTAACCAATAAACAAACAAAACAATACCTGTTTTGAGTAGCATTTCTGTTTAGATTTAAAATTATCAATTACATTTGTAACAGAAAAAGATTTTTCTTAAGACTTTGTGCTGAAACATGTTCGTAATGTTGGGTTTTTACATTTTTCTTTAGGAAGTAAACTCTGACAATAAGTAATAGGTGTATTGCATGAGCCACAGTAAATGTACCAGGTTATAAGAAAAATACTATGCCTGACTGGTTGAACAGAATCCTAACAAGTTTTATTACAAGTCAGATGAGATCTTGTGGTGTTTTCTTCTTTATCATTCCCATTATTAGCATTTTCCCCATTTGTCTGCCATGTTAGGGGAGGTGCAGGTGAGATTGCCCAAGATTTTAATTGTTGATTCACACTTTCTAACTTAAAAAACAATTTTCCTCAAAATTATTATTTTTCATTTTATGTATTTCCTGTCATATTTTAGTTCTTATAATTACTTAGGAAGTGTTTAACTTTACTTGTAATGAAGTATGAAACTTAATCCCTTGGCAATAAATTAAATCCCTTTAATCTCCTGACATTAGGCCATACTTGTGATTGGTGAGGCATCAGGATAATCTTTGCAGTGTTTCTGGTCTCTGATTTCTCTGGTCTGCTGAACTATTGACTATATTCATTTGAACATGTTATGTGCATTAGAAAATCAATGTGGCAGAGCATATGGAAGCTTTTAAACTGATGTGACCTCTGTGACCAAAATGTTTAGTTTTGAGATCTTCTATACTGAACTAAAAATAAATTTAAAATAGTGGACAACCTTGGCTTATGCAAATACTTATTTTTATGTATTTTTTACATTTATTTTACTTTTCAGCAAGATACATAATTTTATGTTTTATTATATATTAGAAAAGTCTTTGTGTCTTTCCTCCCAAGACCTTAATCAAATGACTTGTCTGTTGCTGACAGAAGTAGCTTGTTTTTCACTAGGTTACATCATAGTTTGACACTGAGTAACTTATTTGTTTCTGGGTTTTGAACCGTATCAATAGACTGAACTTCAAAACTGTCAGTATTGATTTTTCTAATGCATATACTATGTTAAAGAGATCAATGTTTAGCAGATCAGATGAGGTCAAGTACAGAGAACATGATGAAGCTTCACCATACAGAGTTGGCTGAGAGATCAGATATGCAAGGAGGCACTGCAGGTGAAGCGATGGTAGAATGTATCGGGGGTGGTACCACTGCCAGGGTACAGAGACCTGTTCAGGATTTATTCTGTACAGTTTGCAGACATGAAAACTTTCTGTGTGTCCTTTCTTGTGTCCCCAGTATTAGGCTCCTGCTCCAGAGTGTTCAGACAGGGTTAAAAACCCTTTTACTGGACAACACAACTGGGAGTGCTTGTGGTGATGTCTAGTTCCTTCCCATCACTGGAGATGATGGGACTGAATGGTTCACTGTTGGTGGCACACACAGCACATGTTGGGGACCCCGAGGGTTAAATGCAGCAGCCATGAAGCACCAGGATTAATGAACTGTGCCTAACTGGACATAACTGTTTTCAACTGGTCCAGATTTTAGACAAAGATGTTGTGAATTTGGTGCTGGAACCTTACACTAACAGCCTAAGGAAAGAAATAGGCCATTGTCCTTTTTTAAACAGATTGAGAAATGTTATTTAATAAAATAAAATAAATTAAGTCGATTGCTACTCTGCTTAGTAACATAATAAAAATAAACATAATAAGAAATTTTGAAATTGAACTAGTTAATAATATCATCTTATTAGAATTTGCATTGTAACCAAATTAAATTAGTTTAATGGGGAAATGTAATAGTGCTCTCTCGATTTTTCCTGTTAAGTTAACTTTGTATACTTTAATGAATACCTTAATTAGGCACCTTTATTGATGCAGACATTTCAGAAATAAAATTTGGTTCTATATCCTCCTTCACACACCAGCATCCATTAAAATAAAAGTAATCTTATAATGACTAAAGGGCAATTATTTTGAAGACTTCCTGTGCCTGCTGAAGGGACTTCAATGCAATGGTTCATCTATCTGAATGCAGGGATGTTACAACTTCCGTAGGCATATAACTGTACTGTTTATTTGTTATTAATTAATGCAATTGAAAGTTCTTTAAGCATATTGCCAATGGTCTGTTATGCTGTATATGTAGCGTGTATGTGTATTCTTAAAATAAGTTGAAAATCTTTTGGAGTTGGTTGTTTTAATCAGCAGTTATGGTATATTAGATGTAGAACATAATACTATCTGATGATTACAGGCTGTGCACTGTGAAGGGAGAATTGACTGAGTGACTGAATAGATCTGAACGCATTCTGTCAAAAAAAAGCAACCATATGCTACAAATGTAGTAATTTCTGTCGTGGGGTTTGTGGACTTGCGGGCTTATGCTTTGGCAGAAGTAAATGTGAGTTGGTTTCTTTAAATATCCCTTAATGCTCTGGGAACTCTACAGTCAGGCAGCCTAAAGCAGTTGACTTCCATCATGTCTTTCCTCAGTGAAGAGCCAGTAATTAGGAGCATATATATATATATAATCATCCACATGTTCCATGTATGTCTCTAATGTTCAAACTGTAAGAGAACGCTAAGGTCCAGTGAATCGTGCCAAACAGTAGCACATGGGCTGGGAGAAGGGAAGGAGGAGCGACATCATACATCTTATTGAGACAAGGGGCTAATTGTTGTAGATGAGTCTTAGTCTAACATGGACATACTTACATAACTAAGTCAGTAAAACTACCTTTTTTTTTTTTTTTTTTTTTAATTAATTAGGAGAGTGCTTGATAATCTGTTTAAGGGGAGAATAGAATAAGATAGAACTCGTCTTGGAGGAGATGGGGATGTTAAAGCCATCTGGACAACTCCAAAGACTTCAAAGAGAAGACTGTCCTTAAAGCCCAGTACTTTCCAAGCTGATAAGGGAAAAGGGGTAAGTGCAAATCCAAATCTCTGAGAATGCAGATCATGGAGTGTTTCTAATTGTGTTCTCTGATGGGAACTTTCCAGGAGGAGCTCTTTCCTGTGAGTGACTCTTTTTTTTAACAGAGGTTTCTGAATAAGTGTAATCTGAGACAAAAGGAATACAAAAAGACTGAAAAAAAAAAAAAATCTTTTAAATTTCTTTTATAGTCTCGATAAGGGATCACAGTTCTCTATCTCTAAAGTTTAGTATTAGTTGTCTTCTAGCCCACTGAGAGGATGACTTTTCTTTGGAGGATAAATACCTTCAAGAAGAGATGGCACTCATTTCCAGGTGTTTTTTTCATTTTTAAAAATTTTTGCATTTGCAGAAAGTCAACACAAATTATTTCATGTGTCTTATGAAGAGTTTTATTCTTGAAATTTGAAGTAGCTGCAAAGAATCATGTGTTGACCACACATGGTTTCTATTTCTGATAGTCGCTTGAAAGAGGCCTCAAAAGTAGTGCCTTTCCATATGTGCAGTGAATGAGGTTCCCTTTCTCTGTCATACCTCTGATTTACCAATTCCAACTGTGGTTTAGATAAGCTAAGTGAAGCAAGCTGTCTTGTAGTAATGATAAAAGGAAGAAAAAAATAGAAATACCTTCTACAAAACCTTGAAAAATGCAGCAGTGTATTGCAGTGAGAGTCTCAAATGCCATAGTGATGTTATGTCTAAAGTGTTGTTACAGAATACTGTACTATTGCTGGAAAAATACTTTATAATTGCAGATTTCGGGATAATGCTGCAAAAATACTTCACTTGCCTTGATTATCTGTAGTCATGTGAAATTTCTAAATATGAGATACTATAATCCTTTTACTTAGTTTTTAATTTACAGTATTGCTTCTTGACATTAAGCTGTTAAACCCATGTATTATAAGTTTGGAATAACTTATTTTATGTTCTGGCACTAAGCTAGAGTTCTTGCCTTGTCTACTAATGTTGAATAATGGAAAATAATTAACTTTAAATTAAAAGTGTTGCTTTTTATTATGTGACAGTATTAGTTATAATATGGATTTCAAAAGACATTTTTAAGTGCAGGCACAAATCAATTATATACAAAGAATAAATTATCTCTGCTACAGAAAGTAATATTTATTTGATGAAAAGCTTGTTCGTGAAGTTGAGTGCTGTTACTGCACTAGAATTATATGTTGTCTGTATATATCAGAAACAAAAATACACTGGATAGTTGTGGTGCTGTTCAAAGTGATCTCGACATGTTGGAGAAATGAGCAAACCAGAATGATACTAAGCTCACCGATCTCTAAGCTTGAGATCAGATGTTTCAGTAACATCTGGGAGACCATGGACAGCAAATGGAGAGAAGCCACCTGCTCCTGGGTCAGGACAGTGATGCACAGAGGTTGCCTGCCCTTGTGCACTTTTCCCTGTGAGGCCTTAGAGAAGAGTTAGTCGTTGTTACTTGTGAATTATAGTGGGTTTTGCAAGGATTGTGAGTAGAATATACAATTTTAAAAAATATAGTAAATGTAATGCTTTTGATGCCTTTTGTTTCATTTCTGGCTTTTTCCTTGTAATTTTGTTGATATTTTTAAATGCATAGGCATTTGAATTTTCTTAAGCAATAATTTTGTTACAAACAGAAATCTCTAGCGACAGTCACTATAAACTTTATGTTCTTACTGCCATTTCTGAGTGTCATTAGTAAACTGTAACTCTGAATGTAAATCACAATTATTGAAAGGTTGGAATAGGAAATTTATTCTCAAGTAGAAGATGACTTATGAACATCTAAAGGAGTGTAATTTCTTTAATCATCTTTATTTTCTGGGACAGAGAGCAAAAAGGTCAGATTACCTGACTTGTCTTTCATTCTGTTTTTATTTTTTTCTCTCTTCTTTTTCTCCTCCCCTATTTGTGAGTTTGTATGATGTATTAAGAAAACAATGTTTTTCAGAATTTATATATACTTTTGTGCTTACTTGTGAGAGAAGGGGAGCCTTTGTGGAGATCAGTGCCTTTTCTTTGTATAATAGTTAACGTAGTGAACGTGTCATATGCCTTCAAATTGCTTTAGATCAGTACAAAAAATTAATAATGAGTAAATTTAGAGAATATTTTTACTGGAAATAGAATGCCCTTAAAATGTAACAGCATTCCACCTTGCATAAGAGGGTTTGTAGAAGTCTAATGCAGGCTACATCTGAAATGTTTTTTCCTACAGCAATCACTGTTCTGTCTGCGGTGTTTCTTTTCTCTGCAGATCTGTTGGCAATAAGTTCTTTTGTGGTGTTTTCCATTATTACTACTGAAACTGCTTACCTGGTGGCTTTTTAGAATAGGGAAGGGCAGTGATTTAACAGTAACGTTTTGTCTCCCTGTGAATATCATTAGATGAACCAATGATTAGACTGTCAGGAGCTGTGTCCCACTGTTGTATCTATGCTGTTGTAGTTGGGATGGTATTATTTTAGAGGGAAAAAAGATTAATGCAGCTCTAGCCAAGGATAATTAAATCTTTGAATTATGTAATAACTCAGACAAACATACCAAAAAGTATTTTTGCACCACAGTATTTTGTTTTTTGTTGGGTTTTTTTTCTATTCAGCAACAGAAGTTAATTTTCATTTTTACTTAGCATTACAATGAAATGGTTACTCTGTGTGTGTCTAATATTTCTCAAAGTTTGATGTTTGAGAAATGAAAAAAGCCCAAACTATGTAAACAGGATCACTTCTGGAAGTTTATTTATCTATATGAAATACTTGCATATTTGGCCCTTTAGATAGAATTGTGTATGTATCCATCCACACACAAAATAGAACAAAGTGTAGTCAATGATAGTTCTTCATTGCAACCTGTACCTTTCTTGGGAATGATGTTTGATGATGAGAGTGGGTTCCACAGAGGGAATGCTGGACATGAATTCAATAGAAAAATCAAGGGCTGGGTTGCAGTCTCACAAAGCTTCTTTAAGCTGTACCAGCCCACAGGACTGTCAGGAAAGGATGATGCTCACGCTGTCCTACTTGTTAGGATGACATTCCTTCTCCAACTCATACTAAATACAAAGCAGTTCTTCTCAGCTTTATTTACTGCACTTGCAAGGGTATTCCCAAGAGGAGGTAGCTGAGTTACTTTTGACAATGGTGACAATCATATATCAACTGCAGTAAACATAAAAAGTTGTGACTCTTCATGCACTCATGCAAAAAGTCTTCACACTATGGCTCAGAAGTAATTTCTTCTGTGAAACAAGGGATTCCCCTTTCTCCCAAAATAATAAAATTCAAATAAGGAAGAGTATCCCTGGCCCCTGATTTTCTGCTGCAGAATACTCTGAAATCATTTAAACTTAAACACTCTGAGGTCGAACTTGTTATTAAATGCTGTCAGAGCAAAAGCATTTGCTTGGGTGGAAAAAACCTTAAAAATAAAAATCCAAGCAATGAAAAATTGGTCCCAACAGTATTCCCTGGTAGAAGACAGTGTTTTGTTCTCTTATACTGTGAAATAGCACATTGGATGTTTTCAGCAAAGAGGCACTGAATTTTGAACAAAGATTGAAAACAAAAGGTAAAGTTGTATGCAACTGCTGTCCAGCCCTGTAGTTGAATCAGTCATAACTTCTAGTTATTCCTAGGGGTGTTTCATTTTTGGCAATATCTTACATAATGTTAAAATTTTTATCAAATTGGACAAAGCCAACTATTTTTAGAGGCAGGTATGATATTTATCTAATAATTCTTGGTGTATAGACAATTCTTAAGAGGTAATAATGTCAAGGCTTCCAGATGGAGGTTCTCTGTGTGATTAAAAGAGATAAGAGGGACACAGAATCACATCTGATTTCAGGCATTGGATATGCCAGTAAGATCAGCGTCCTCTCCAGAGCCTTCTGTGTAGTGAATAGTTGTCTGGTGACTCAGCTTCTCTCTAGGAACCTTAGTGACCTATCTAGTGCTAGTTGAAGTGAATCCCTTCAGTATTTTTTTACCTCCTTCTTGCGTGCTTTGTGATTAAGATACTGATGCAGTGTGAGCAATCCATGGAATATTTGGTACATTTTATTTAGCGTGCTTTTTATTAACATTGGCGATTGCATTGCTAACCGGACTGGTACGCTGGCCTTGAAAATTTTATGCCCTGTGTGCTTGTGGAAGGAAAGGAACATGTGCTCCCAAGCCTCGTGCATTTGTCACACTTTATTGTGAGCTCATATGTGCTGTGATCACTTTTCTAGCTGAATCCTGTTTATGCTTAATCATATTTCCTGAGATTTGTAATTCTCTACCAGAACCTTTCCAAAATGGATAGTGACTGTGGAGGTTCACATGAAGGTAGGATAAAAGCTTTTTTAGTGTTGCTTTTTGTTCTTGGGCATTAGATAAAATCAGCTTCTCCTTTCTGACATGACGGAAGGGAAGAAAAGACTTCAAAGTTATTCAGAACATTACACAGGAATATCTGTGCATCATCCTTGGAGAGTCAGTGGGAGTTGGCTAAAATACCAGGTGAAAATTGTGAAATGCAGCTTCATTCTCTGTATAACACAGGCAGCAGCAGTTGAGGTTGAACCATTTGTGATGAATTGGTAATAACTCCAAAAGAGTAAAAGTAAGAGTTTTCATGATCTATAAATTACTGTAACAGACACTGAATGTCACAGATTGGAAGTGGAGTGTCGAGTAGCCTATAGCTGTAGCAGTGAGCAGAGCTGTAATCTCTTGACCAAGCTTAAAAATTCCCCTGAAAATTGCTTCTTAAAAACTATAGAAATACAAGTGCTAATTTTTGAACAACTTTTTCTCTTGCTTCTCTATCAGCAGATCAATATTTACAGCATGTACAACTTAAGTAATATATGCAAATTATTCCCTTTTAGTTTCCTTTTTAGAATTCGTGTAACATCTTGAGCCCTCATGTAAGACTAACAAATTATAGTGGAGCTGGGTAAAATGAGTACCTGTTAAAGCAATACATCCTGTATGGGTTATGTTTGCTTGTGGAAGATGTCAAAAACTTGAACATGAGATCAAGTGAGTAGATAGGTGAAAAAGTATTAAGCTCCTTATTATAGCAGTAAGATATTTGTACTGTAAAGAAACAGAAAATACTGAGTGTGCTTTAGAGGAGATTCCTCTCTCCTTCGAAGACAAAGCATCACACAAGGTTCATAGTATTTTGATCTTTATTTTAGAAGTTGTTACTGAAAAATACTTCTCCAGTCTTTTGTTTTGCATAAAGTTGTTTTACATAAAGACTGAAGAACTTTGTGTTTCTCTAGGTTTGCTGGTACTTGGGATGTTTAGAGATCTGATGGTACAACATGACACATCAGTGTTACAGGTTTAGTTCCTACTCTCCCAATCTTAACAGTGTTTGGTATAGTGGGCACAGACACCAGGATACAGTAAAGACGCAATAAATCAAGATATTTTTCAGGAATGTCTGAAAATGAAAATTCATGTCTGTTCTAATGCTGGCTAAAATACTGACTTGAATTATAACTAAAGATGAGGAGTCCAAACTTACACGAAATACCAAAAAAACCCCTCCAAACTGAAAAGTGCAGGATTTCTTTACCCAATATATTTTCCTCTCCTGAAAACTTGGTAACAGTAGCTGTAGAAAATACAGGAAATTGTTATTTATTAATGGAAATCAGAAAGCTCAGGTTAGCTTACTCATTAATTCTCGTGAAAGTTGTAGCTTAGATTTTTGTCTGTTTATGGAATATTTTTTTTTTCTGCATTTGTACCCTGATCTGGCTACCATAAAGTCTTTAGAGCTCTTGGTGTCTGATCTTAGGTATCCCATTTTGGGTAGTTGAGGTATTATCAAAACCATTCATCATCTTATAAAGTATAATTTTAAAATGTGTTAGCTAACAAATCATAATTCATAAATCATCACGTAGAATATTTTTTTAAGAGTGGATGTTTGGTATAATCAGCTAATGTGGTTTTAATTTTGATTATCCTTGCCCAAAAATGAAAATTGTGTTCTACTTAGCTGGCTAGAACACATAAATTAAAACACTTGCTGGCATGATTTAATCACCATGAAGTAAGAGCAAGTAATTTTCCTTGAATCTGAGAAATATACACTGGAAATAAAATTAAGCAGCGGTAGCTGCTCTCAGAAGAATGTTCTGTAGTCAGGGTAAAGGTGCTTTCATTTTCAAATAAAAAGGAGTTAGGGATACAATACTAAATGTTGTATCTCATGAGGAAATTGTGCTACTCACCTGAATTCATATATCCTAGTAGTTTTATAGGAGTGTTAAACACTGCCCCTGACTGTTTTCAGAAGAAAGGTCAGATTTTAATTGGATGAAAAGATTCAGATTGCAACTTTCTTAAGGTCTTAAATAATATTATATGTGTTATGTTGTTTGTTGGTTAGTAAGTTTCCTAATGGCAAATGATGATAACGTGCCTGTCCATAACCTGCCTTATCACAGTGAATTTAAGTAATTTAACTAATATTTTGCTGTTTTCTCAAAGAGTCTTGTCTTTAAATCAGTATAGAAAATGCATAGGGGGAAAATTGATTACTTTGTTCTAGGACATCCTTTAACTCACAAGTGCTTTTAGTTTTAGAGTAGCTAGAAATGTGAGTACCCGTTATAGATGCATGTTCAAGTTTTGTTTTTTCTGCATATGTTTTTCTCTCCAGGTCACATGCAATCTTGCTGTGTATCTATAGATGTAGCTGCATCAGCACAGCTTTGTCACCACACATGCTTTCGCTGAAATTCTGCCTTCACTATAGTCAGCATGAGTCATCTACCAGTATCATTCAGATCTTTTGTAACAGGATTATCTACCAGAGTTCTTTTTCTGTTTTTAGTCTGTCTGTGAAGTTCAGCCTCCCCCACAAAAGCACTTTAAAATGTGTTTCACTTTAAGCATGTATTTTACCTATTGGTGAGCATATGCTTACATTCTTCCTTGGCCAGAAGTCTTTGTGCCAATGGAGGTGATGTTTTGTTTTTAAGTTGTAAACAGCTGCCTGTTAGGAAATGAACTGAGACCATCAACTCATTTCACAAAGGCCAGCAAACAGCTGTCAGATGGCAATGATATAAACTTTACAACAGCAATCAAAATTCTTGTGAAACTGCCCAGAAATGGTTCTGAAGGAGGGGGGGTGGAAAGAAAAAAGGTCATACGAGCAGGAGTGTTGGAAAAGAAGCAGCTGTGTCAGCAGAAAGAACAGTGTATTGGGTATGAATGGTTTGAGCAGTAAGAGAATGCAGAGAGAATATGCTTTTAGATAACAATTAAATGAGCCTTTCCTTCCACCTCCAGTATAGACAGTAGCTTCTGTCTTGATTATGAGAACTTATTGTTAAAATAGTGAAAAGTCTTAATATTATGCCATATAGGATACGTGCTGCTGTAACCATGTTTGCTTGCTGTTTCCCTAGCACTTAAAGTAGACATTTCCTCCTGTATCTCTGAACAGATAGAAGCTTTCAAAGGAACAATACAGAAGAAAATAGAATAAAAATAATAATAGCAGAAGGAGACTGTCTTTAGTATTAGTATGTAGTTCTTGGCAGCAAATTAATTCATGGTAAGTTATTAAGCTGAAAAGCATTGATGATACTTGAAAAGAAAAGTGACTGTACTCTGTGTAGGTATACTTTGTTCTCTTTCACAGGTCTACATCATACATTGTAATGCTATCATCAGAGAAAGCCTTTTTCCTATTGTACATTTCTGACAATTGTAAATGTGATATTAGGTAGTAGTTCAAGTTATGGAGTAGGAGAGATGCAGTGAAAAAAGGTGATCTGTTCTTACTGTACCGAGGGTGCCCTCTGCAGAATGTTACATTGTGTTAGTCGGCAGGACTGTTGACTTTTTTTTTACTTAAAAATACTATAAAATAACATTCTTACATTCTTTAATTACTAATAGATGTGTTCGTATAGGAAAGGAAGGAGAAAGAGGAAACTGTGTAACTAATAATAGGTAAAATATTAAGCTTACACTACAGATAACCTATTCTGATTCTGGTATGATACTTTACTGAAATCTATGTATAGATAATTATGGTGCTGGACATAATTTCTTATCCTTTCTTCCCTGATGTCCATCAGGCACATCAAATAGGCACAAGCTGGATTTAAGTATGTAAACTGTTTGGCAGTAGATTAGAAACTAATAGAAGGTTGTGTACCCAGGTGGTTTCCCTTTTTTCCTTTTAGGAGATGGAATATAGTATGCTTCAAACCTTGTGATTCCTTTGAAAAAAATGCTATATATTTTGTTGGTACAAACTTTAATCCGTGTGTTGAAGTCAGGCACTTCACCATGCATTTTCCAAACTAAGTGAGCTGTAGATACAGGATTGGATAGAGAAGGAAACTGAAAAGATGCTTTAAAATAGGAGAACATATGGTGAGTGCTTTTAAATTTGTACAAATTACCTTTCCTTCTCTTCCTCTCGTGACAATATGAAGACTTACTTGATACTGCAACTAGTAACATGCTTTGATGTTACTGAACCATGTGGCAGGAGAGACAGGATAGGCTCATGTAGAGAAAGTGCCTTTTTTCCTTTGACCCAGTGGTTTTTCAAAATATTTCCCTTTCATCTGTGAGATAGCAAGACAGGAAGAGACCTTTGGTTTGTGTTTCTTTATACTTGGAAAGGGAGACACTGTGACTTCCTCTGATGATGTTCAGGCATCAGGTAAATATATCAGCATCAGTGACAAGCGAATAATTAATTTCTTAACAGGATTTATTTTTTTCTGTCACTTCCAATGAACTGTTAGAATTTTTCAAGTCTCATGTAGTGAAATTTGAGATCAACTTCACTTGGTCTCAGAATTTTGACAGAACCTAATAATCTGACTTGAATTGTTAATTATGTTTCCAGTGATTTCTAAATTTTTAAGTAAAAATATATAAAGGTACAAAGGAGTTTTAGTGCAATTTTAAACAATTTTAGTGAAAGCTGAGAAAAACAGCCTGCAGACTGACAGCAGAACTTAGAAAAAAAATATATGGATTTGGATGGGCTGTACTTTCAAGGGTGTGTCATCACACTGATGGATCTAGTCTAGAAATAGTCCTTGTGTGATATTTACACTGCTTAAGCTCTAGATAGTAGTTGGAGTATAATTGCAGATTGTATGTGCTAAAAATGAAGTAGCAAAAATTGTTCTTAAGTTAGAAAGTGATTTGTACAAAAATATTTGAAGTCAACTTGAAAACAGGAATGTCACTGTAGGTCACCTAGTTGAATATCCTGTTTCTGAAAGTGGCCATAAATAAAAGTCTAGAGAAAAGGAAGGACAGGGCAAGCATACGTGACACACCCACCTGATACCAACCATCTTACATCTGATTTCACCTCATTAACTTTGAACTTTGGTTAATTTCTGTGTATTTAGTTATGTTAGGCTTTTCAAACGTGTAGAACTGTAGCATCTGCAGTGTTCTTCAGTAGAAGTACCACAGGTCAGATATGGTACTTGTGTGATAGTAGCATAGAGATCAGTTATGCCCTCTTCTTTTTTTTTTTTCCCTTTTAGGTTTTCCCTTCTCCCCCGGTTTCTTTTTTTTTTTTTTTTTTAGTTCATGTCATTTGAACGGAGCAGGTGCTGCCACCTTCTGAAGCCTTCTCTATTCTGTACTGAAAGGGAGACAACAGCTAGTGTAGACCCAAGCTCAGCTACCACCAACTCCACATTGTCCTCCCTTGAGTCTGCAAACTCCCAGTCTCTGTTTCTTGCCTTTACCAGTTGCTGTTCATACAGGGACCTTTCTTCCTAAATCTACATAATTGCCTTGACAGCCTTTGGTGAAGGACTTCATCTAAGGGACGTGGCTTAAAGGTAGGCAATGTCAATGCTAACCCCTGCAGTCAACATCAGAAACTTTGTAAGGCTGAACCCTACAAAAACACTTCCCTTTGGCAAGCAAAAATAAACTAATGTTAGATTCTTCCAATCCAGATTTGAATTTCAATTTCATACAAATTTTATTTGGTTAGTTAAATTGATTTCAGTCTAAGCTTTAGTATCTGACAGCACATTGTGACTGTCACAATGTGTTTTTTTTGCTGTACAATAGTACCTACGCAGTAGTCAAGAGGAAAATAAGTGTGTAGAAAAAAAACCTCAAATCCAGAAATGATCTTATTATTTCACATGTAGCTGGATTAGTCAAGAGGAAAATAAGTGTGTAGAAAAAACCTCAAATCCAGAAATGATCTTATTTCACATGTAGCTGGACGTAGACAGTAGGACTTAAAGGTACTTCAGTAGTATGTTTAATCCATTCAGGAGGTCTCAATCGGGTTCAGTTACTACCAGTAGAAATAGCTTTTCTGATGTTTTTGCTAACGTTTCTTTACTGTCCTTTAAATCCACAATTTCATGTACTGCAACACTGGTTGTGGGACTGATTAAAATTTCCTTCATCATTTTACATACGTGTTCATCAGCACTTGAAGAACTTGAACTGTCATTGCTACTTGTTTATCTCAGCTCATTATAATAAACCTTGAATTTTTTAATTAAAAAAAAAGTGAAGAACTTGAACTGTCATTGCTACTTGTTTTTTATCTCAGCTCATTATAATAAAAAACCTTGAATTTTTTTATTTAAAAAAAATGTAGAAACCACCCTATAATGCTTAGTTATATAAGAGGTATTTCTGTATGCTTCTCTGGTGAACATTATCAACATTAAGCAAGTCTGGTAATTAGTGTTGTTTATAGATATTTTCAGAGGGTTAAATAGACCTTGTAAAAATATTTTAGAAGCAGTTCCATTAAAACTTCATTATAAAAGTGTCATCAATAAAGCTTTTCTTTATTCAGCAAGAATCGCCCTTTCTGAAAATGCTGCATTATGTTAAAATAAAGAACAAAGACTTATCCAAGCTTCCCTTTAAGGCTTATCCAAGCTTCCCTTAAACAAATTCTTTAGAAATATAAGCCTAGATTATCAGCACTACCTCTGGGGCATCTCTAGTGGACTTCTATAATTAAAAAGTAGAACCAAACAAAGACAAGGAATAACAAGAAAATCATATATAGCATGAATCACTTGAGCTCCTAATTAAAGAGGATAGGTATGATGAACTTGCATCAGTAGTACACAGGATTTTAGCAACACCTTGTGCTGAGAAGGACAGAATGACCTCTGCTCGTGACAGCTGAGATTTCCATCTGGCCTTGGCAGGTTTCCCGTGTCAAAATCTTAGAACTTAACCGCTTCATTTCACATCATGGAGTAAAGCTCAGCCGTTCCCTTGTTCTTACAGCATTCACTTGGTGTAACTGCACAAAATGCACAGCCTGATACAAAGCCCACAAATACCAGTCTTTTCCCTGTCTTTCCCAGTACTTTCAAAAGGACCCTCAGAAGGTGGTGATTTTTCTAATGCAGATAAAAGCTGCAAAAGTGATCGTAAATACGTGCTTATCTCATATTGCTTATAGGCTGGTGTCTTATCGTGTGAAGTGCTTATATCAACAGTAAGCCTTCTGCTTTGGTAGAGTACACGATGAAGTTTTGTGTTCAGTCAGGGATTCTCAAAGATGAGGTATAATTCTCAAAGCAAAGGAGCAATAGAATAGAAATTAGTTCTTCCCTTAATCACTAAAATGCTGTTATTTGAATTGCTGTATTTACACTAGTTGCTGACTAGTGAGACCATTTGAAATATTCTCATCTATTCTTTTCTTCAATTATATCTCAGTGCTTTCCAGACTGTTTCACTGTCTTAGTTCTCTAGCTGGTGATTTTTCAATTAAGATGTGAAACTTTCCTTTTTTTGTTGCATAGATATAATTAAAATTCTTTGAAATATAGTGCTTGAGTGTTGGGTGTGTGTCTGTTACAGTTCAGGGAAATTAAACTGCTGCTGCTTGTTCTATTATTTGGAGAAAATTCAGTTAATTATTTTCAAAGTGTGAAAAGTATCTTTGGAATCTCATATAGAAAGCTGTGGTTATTCTGGTATCGCAAGGTATTCCTACCAGTCTCCTGGTTTTTGAATGATAAAAATTATTATCTATAAATTTTAAAGCCCTCCAATAAGAAGGTATTTTGGGAGGATTTTTATTTCCTTTCTTTACTGGATTATGAAAGTATTTTCTATGCTGGCATTTTTGTAATTAGTTTTTTTATAATTCAATATTTAATGTCAAAATTATAGGACAGTCAGGTGAACAAGATACAGGACACTGTTTCTACCTTAGGCTTTCTCTGGCCTTCCAGTAGCGTTGCTATGAAAGCTGCAGGATCAAAATACCCCCAAAAATAATACCCATTATTAGTTTACAGTTTCTGGTTTGCCACCAGACTAATACCATTTTTAAGTTTATCCAAAGACATACGAAATGCAAAAAGGAAGAAATACTGAAATTACTCACTTAGTCCATGCAGGTTCATAGCAAAGTATGAAGATGAATAAGTGTTCCTAAAATTCTGTGAGATGGAAGGCCACACTAAGTATTGGCATTATTTTATTATAATGGAATATTGAGCCTTCACCTCAATATGACCTATTTCTATCCACTGCTATATGGGCAGAAGAATTTGCTCTATGTCAGATTTTGTTATGTAATGAATGATTCAGCCCCTTGGTTCCTGAAGTGGTTTACTTTTATGAAATAAAGAGGATCCAGAGAATAATAAAGCTGATATTATAAAAAGCACTTAAAACTCAAGTCAGTTAAGCAAGTGGAACAAGCACTACCTGTATCTCTTGAACTATTCTTGAACCCGGTTGTGTGAGTGATGAACATGTGTGTTAAACATCAGAGATAATAATGTTTACACTTTTCCTTTAATATGCATTTCTGGATAATAGTAACTCAGTAACTCTCAATTTGCTTTTAATTGTGTCATTACACAGTAATGGATTAATACAATAAAGGATTGGTTGTTTAAAGCACATTGTATGTTCAAGAAATTCAGTATTTAGGATGGATAACAGTAAACAAAGTGAAAGATAATTTATACCTCTGCTAAGCTAAGAATGATTCTCTTTTTTTCTTATTTCATATATTTAAAGTTTCTTTACAACATTACAATGCGAGGAAAACTATTATTCCCACCCTATTCAATGCAATGAAATGCAGGAGATTCTGTTTTTGTGTTCAATAATACATTTTCTGCATACACCCTTCAGTGCTCTCAATGGAGTAGTACATCTGTAACATTTTAATTACAGCTATGAAGCAGAATTAGTACCTTCACATCTTGGGTGCTAACCCCTTTCTGAGTAACATATTTCAGTAATATAAAATGGCTATCTAAAACTGTAATATATAGCCTTCCCTTCAAAGAAAAGAAAAAAAGACAAATTCAAAATCCAGATCTGTCATTGACATTGTAGTTTCAATAAAGAATCTGTTGAAAGATGAAATTATTAATTGAAGTATTTTATTTAAGTGGCAGATGTGACAAAGCTTGAGAGAATGAATTACCATTGAAAAGCCTCTGGCCACGTTTGTGCCTCTTAATATTTGGCATGGACTGTGATGCTGACTTGTGCAAAGGGAACTCCTGGGCTCTGGTGGGTTCTCCACTCCGCCTTCACACAGTAAGTACATCAGTCTTTCAGGTTCTGTGCCTTATTCTCCTCTGGATAACCTGTCAGTACCATTAGTCAGTGAAATAACATCTCAGCTTCTCAGAGAAGAATTTGCAGAGCTGGCCACCACCATGGCCAGAAACAGTTACCTTTATTTACATGAATGGCTTTGAAAGTGTACTAGAGAAAGGGGACTGACCAAACAGAATCTCTTTAAACTTCTGTGACTTTATCTATATAATGACAGTACCCAAGGAGCTTAGAGATCAAAGATTTTCAACTTTGTCAGCATATTCTGCAAGAGCACTAAGTAGGAAGATGCTAGTGAAAGATTACCCCTTCCCCTGCTTTTTGCAGGAGGCTAGAGTGCAACATTGAAGCTGTTCACATCCTTGCTAGCAGTCTTCATCTCGGTTGTTCGAGAAATGCTTTGAAACTAAATAACCACCCGCAGTTCTCCTGCATAAGCATAACAAAATATTTTAATATCAAATAAAGAAGGAAAAAGTGGAAGGAAAAATTAGTTGACAAGACTAAGAAATGACAAAACATAAAATGTGATAGTTAAATGAAATTATTTCCAGACTCCATTAGCTACATTTATCTCTCTTCATTTTCAAATTGCTCCAAGCTTTTACTTATGTCCCCTTTGGAGATCAAAAATTTTTGTGAGATCAAAATCTAAGAGTTCCTAATTCACATCTTGGATGGATTTACTGAACTGAGCATACTTCTGGGAAATTGGGTAATTTTAAAGCCTTTATTTACAAACTGTATGAAAATTACTATGTTTAAACCATAAACCATCTTTTTCTTCAGAAGGTAGTTTTTAAAGAATTCTAGAAAAAAAAGAATGTTGCAAAAGCTCAAACTGTATTTTAGTGGGCAGTGGGGCTAGTTATGTGAACAAGATAGAAGTCTGCTGTCTCCCACTTCTGTGGGGAATAAAGAAAAAATCCTAGGCATGATCTGCATCTAAATCTATTTGTGATAAACCATAGAGAAGTATTCATATTCTCAGTATTCAGCCTTTCCTTGGCATGATTTTTGTAAAACTGCTCTCAGAACACCTTTGAGAATCCCAAAGACGGGCTACAATGGTGTGTGATTTCAGGAATTCTCAATATAAGCAGGCAGGAGCAGGGAGGAGGTGATTGCTGCATAAACACATTGCATGAGAATCTTGGGACTAAAAGTAAATGTCACTTGAAGCAGATTGGTTTGGGTTAAAGGCCTAATTAGTCTGTCTTTTTACTTTATTGACATATCTGATTTCCTTGTTTTCAAACCCTAATGCATCTGGAAAATGAAAGGGCTTGTGAGATACATCTCAGCTATCTTCTTCCAAACACAGAAAGCAAAGTAAAGGAATTGGATTAAACTTACAGGTAGGGATGTACATGTCCCTGGAATCTATTTAGTTTATGCTGTGTCCAATAAGCAAGAGGAAAGTAACTACCACAGTAAGCTGGAGGAAGTAGGGAGGAGTGTCCATGTAGCTCTAAGAGAGACAGAGACTTGGATGAAACATTGATGATGCTTATGGATGACAGCAACTCATTGAAAGACAGCTGAAAACGTAATTTCAGGAGCTTTGGATCCAGTACTTGGTAAATTTGAGTATGTGTGTTCAGAAACAGCTCCAGGGATTAAAGTTTTTAACAGAATGTGTAATATCTTTTACCAGTGTAGCTAGCTAAAACTGAACGACGTGGTCAGAGAGCTACCTACCACTCAAATCAGAACAGATAGACTTCTTAGTGTTTTATTTTTCATGTACTTTCAGAGGTAATCCCACCTTTTCCAAAGCTAATACACAAAAATTTCAGTATCTAGCAGTTTTGCAGGTGCATCTTGGGATGAATAAATTATGAGTATGAATAATAGAATGAATGTGTGAGAGAGTGATTAAAAAATTAAATTGATCTGAGCCTTGAAGCAGACTGCTCTGCTTTGTGTTTCTAACACATCAGGTTTTTTTCTTTCCTGCTGACACCCCAGGTTAATTTTTTTTTTTTTTATGGTAATTAACTTGAAAGCTAAATGTCCAACGTAAATATGTGTGTGTAATTACTGGGTTGGTTACCTGTTCTAAGCAGATAATTTTTTTTAATGTCAAAGTACAACAGTTACTGCATAGTAACATACCACATGTATGCTGTGTCCATTCCTTCCACATGCCAAAATATCTAAATTTTTTTTCTCATAGCTTTCAGTGATAAAGTATCATCTGAAAGAATATATTCCTTAGCTGTATTAGTAATTGGAGACTATTTATTGTTTTTCCACTGTTAATATGAAGCAGTGTAGATTTTGTTGAATTTTACTGCACTCTCAGGAGTGACGGATGCACTCAACACTTAAGGGAGAGATACAGCTTTGAAATGTGAGCCATATTTTTGTCTGAGAGGTGCAACTTTCCCTGTCTACATGCAATGCTTTCTGAAATATTGGAACAGTTACCCTGGAAATAGCAGAAAGAGTACTTTTTCAGCTAGTAGAGCAGATGAATTTCCAGATACTCTTTTCCCAGTGTCCACTTGTTAGTGGACTGCTTGGAACAAGAAAAGAAGAGAAAGAGAGTAGGTCAGAGGTAGAGAATAACTGTGTTATTGTCTTTATTTGCAAGACCTTGTTTCCAATGATAAATCACTGTGGTTAGTAAAGGTAATTCCAGCCTTGTGTGCTGAGTACAACAGCTTCTAACCATAACAAAAGATTTACAAACCTTCATTTGCAAGTGTCTTTCTCAACCTTAGTAACTTGGAACATATTACGTTAACAATTTCAGTAAGATTTTTTTATTTGATTGCTGTTGGTTAGAAATGCAAAAGGTACTTAAAAGTATAAAGTTACTAAAATGGATGTAAAGCGCTTTAAATTGGCAAAAGATCTGACGCTTATACAGAATGTGAAGGTCTTCTAGGCCTGGATTATATTGAACAGACGAGATATGTGGGGGCTGTTTTTTAGGTTAAACAACATTTTTGTTCTGTGGAATAATGGAATTTTAGTCTCCCACATAGAATTTTATTGCCCATCAGCATAACTGTTTAATTTCCGTTCTACCCTTTCTTATTCTGTCCTGCAGGCTCTGCAGAATGATAAAATAAATAAAATATATCAAAAACGATATAATAACAATGATAAGAATTTCCTGTGCATTATTTTGTTCATGTTACTTTTGTTTAAAAATATGAAATGGTTTTTGTGAGTGCTTGTGAGCATGTTCTTCTAAACTAAATAATTCAAGACATAATTAAATAAATTCCCCAAATTCTTTGAGTACTGCTCTGGTAATAGCAGCATTAATAAATACACTGCTTTCTTAGTGCCTTTACTACTTATTTTGCATTAAGCAAATGTGATTTCCTGTTTTGCTGAAGATGACAGTCAAATAACAGCATTTGTAAAGCATAAGTATAGAGACACAACCTTTTGAAAGACTTGCCTTAATTTCCACCAAGCTGTCTAGCATATCTGTGTGGTACCTGCTTAAGTATTAGTGTTTTAAGAATCAAATAGACAGTCCTTAATGGAGGGTGAAGTCAATTTTCTGTCACAGAGAATGGATAAACATTGTAATACTGCAACAGTTGAAAGGCTCTATCCGTATCTAGCTCTAATGAGTGTCTGCTATGGATTTCTCTGCAGTGTTGTAGAAATCTGGGCAGTTTACATAGTAAACAGGAGAATCACAGAAGCTTGTTTATTGGTCTGGTCGACATTTGAAGGGTTTGGGACCTTTAGTTCTCTTAAACCTGAACTACTTGATTAAACTGGCTGCTGCCACTCCTATGGTTGCTTGTTATTTATCTACTGAAGATATCTTTAAATTTTATTTTCTGTAACAGGAAAATATCATAAGCATTTTGGTCTCATGAGTATCACAATTAGCACTATTGCCAATTTGAGAAATTTTGACTCTTTGCATGTTTGGTGGAGGATCATATGGGGACTTGACCCAGAGAGATCCTGAACAAAACAGACTGAGCAGGTTGAGACATGATTAAGCAAAATACTTGATAAGTAACCAGAGGGTTCAGCTCATTGTCTCTCATAAGAAGAGACTTCTTATCCTTAGGTTGGAAGTCCCGGGACTGGCAGGCAACTATTGTTAAAATAGAATGTTTCTTACAAAAGAAAAAAGTTACATTTGCCAATATGTGGCCAGAAACCCTAAAGTAAATGGATATTGTTCATTGTGTAAAGTTTAATTTATTCTATAAAAAGAAAGCAAACCTTGGGACTTCATATAAGTGAACTAAAACTATTTATTTAAATATTTTCATTGCTAGGTGTGTGTGCATATAAACATATATAGAGAGATATAGATATAAAACACTCATGCTAGGGTTAGTTGATTTTAAAAATCATTAATTTACTGAATTTTACATCTTGCTGACTGTTTTCTGAAATGTAAGGAGTGTAGAAGGTCCCATGAGTTACACTGACTAGCAAAGCAAAGATACCAAAATTCATAACTGCTAAACTGAGCACTGTGTCTCTCTTGATCTGAGGCAGGTAGATGTGCAAGTTTGTAAGACTGGTTTAGCACCTTCACTTTACTGACTCTCTCTGTTCTGTCAGTTCATCTTTTCTTTTCAGGCCATGCCAAGAGATTATAACCGCTGATGAAATTTATTGACTTACTGCAGCCTCCAAGTAGGCTAAGTCCCGTCCAGAAATAAATCAAAATGAATAGGTGTTCTTTAAGATGAATTAACATCAATGTTTTGTAATAACTTAAAACTAGCTGCATGACTTTGGGCTACTGCTGTCTAGACCATAAAGGCTACCATGACCTTGACAGAAACAAAAAATGAATGCTGTGTTCCCCGCTGCTTCTAAGCTTCTAAACACAGATGTGCATTAAATAACATTGCCGTACAGCAATCAGGTAAATCTTATTTATTGGTTACCACTGGTTTTTTCCCCACTTAAATCTTCTGGATGCATGAGATGTTGAATTAGTCTTCACATTCATATTTTTGAGTTACAATTGATTTGAAGAGTATAAAGAACTTGAACTTTATGAAATGGAACATTATTTTTATTCATTATTTGCCTTGATTTATGGTGGCATAGAAAGGCACCCATTATTTACTTTGAACCTCCCTGACAGTATTTAAAATAGCAAGGCACTCCGAATGGAATTGACAGCATACCTCTGAAAAGAAACTCTAGTAAGATTGCGTGCCTCGCATAACCCACTAAGGCTTTCTCCAATAAAATTCCGCTCAAAGAGAACATCCAGTTCTTTCCAAATGCTGAAGAGCAGGAAGTTCAGCTCAATAATTAAAGCTATTTCTGTGGTTTCCAGACAGTGTCTTAGTTGAAGGCTGTATTGCCTTGTTACTTAAGAGTAAAGCGTAATGAATTTGTGAAAATATTTACATGTTTCACATGCAGTGCGTTTCAACAAACTACAAGTATGTTAAAAGATCCTGATCAACATCTTTGGAGGGGGGGAAAAAAAGAGAAATTATTGTGTTTTGCTGCCATCTGTAAAATCTTGAGAAATGCTAGCTGTGACCCACTGCTGCTGTAACAAGGGAAAATCTCCTGATGAAATGATTGCTTAACCATTAAACAGGAGAAAGGAAATGCACTGGCTTCTAATTTTTGAGCACTTCATTCTGCACAGTGTATTAACATTTATAGTGTTTTCCATCACACTACATTTATCACATTGGAGGTGTGGTTTTTAAAACCCCTCTGGAGAAAATGTAATTTGTTCTCTGTTGCCTGCACATTCCACTAAATGCTCATTATTTATAAAATTCTATAGGGTCTTTCTACAAAAACACTATTGATCTTTCATTATAGAGTGCCAGCTCTTTGATTCATGATCTGAGGTGTAAATGTCTCAAACTAGAGTGTGATCCCAGCCTTTATAACTTGCTATCTGTACAAGGTGGCAGACTAGAAGATCCTCCAAGAAGGAGAGGTTATGCTTGTAAAGACTGCTTCTTGAAAATATTTTAATCAACAAAAGCATTGGACTTTTCTTTTGTATTTTTTTAGAAGTAGTAATTTCTTGTATTATTGTTGGTATTAATATGACGATAACAGGTACTGATTATTTTTAGAAAGTTTTAAAGGAAACAAGTTTTCAGTCTTCACTGAATGTGTTCCATTTGTGTTCTGAGTTAGTTATACTTATAACTTGCTTTAAAATTTGTCATTGAAACTTTTTGAAGGAAACTGAACACTGAGCAAAACTACATTTCTGATAGAAAATGTCTGATCATCCCAAAGGTTTTAATTCTTTTCTTGAGAAACCAGAAGGCAACATTTTTGGATGAGGATGCTGGAACAGTAGATCAGTTCTAATTTAATTCTTTCAGTTTAATTAGGAAAATAACCCACACAAAACCGAAGTGAGGCTGTGGAATGGGGGTAGTAACAGAAGAGAGGAGTTTTATAAGGGCTGCTGTTGGTCATTTCAATTACAGTATTGTTTGATTATGGTTATAGCTATTTGCATAGGGAACTACATACACACGTAATAAAATTATTGGCCTGAGGATCTCAAAATGTCACTACACAAGAGTACACTGCAGTCCCTTTCTTAAGGAAAACTGCGATCCCCATCCCCTATGATGGTGATCAGTGTTGCTTAATATTTTTTACATTTTATTTTTTAACTCTTGTTTATAATGTTTATAACTAGCAGTCACTGAGGAAAATCTGATCTGTTTGGTGGCGGCCATTGATTTGTTTATTTTGGATTTGAGGTTTTTTGCCACATTGTAGTGGAGGACTACCTGCCTGTACTGCATTTTTATGTGCTTTCATGCATTAGTATGATTTTTTTTCACATAAAAAAAAAAAATCGCACCTTCCTGCCGTTTAATCAAGAAGAAGGAAAAATGAGAGAATGTGCAGATCTTTTGAAAGGTCAGTGATCCCTCTGTGTAAAAAGTGCTATTTCTGCTGTAACTTAGCCTCTCTGTAGAGCAGTGTGGTAAGGATAATTTAATCCTCCTCAACATTTCCCATTTTAGCAGGTTTTTTTTACTGTTAAGAGAATGATTTCTACCTAGAAGACTTTTAGTGAAGATAGGTTTGTGTTCAGTGCCATGAAAAAGAAGTCAATAGGGCCCTGCAAATGGTGAGAGAATGGAGTCATAAAAATGTTTGTGCTATGGGTCTGTGGAACAGGGTAGTATTAACCAGAGGGTTAACAGGAGCAGTGATAGAAACCACAATGACCACCAAAGGTTAAGTGTTTGGAGAAGCTTTGGGGAAAAATGAAAACTCAGCTTTAGAAAAGCTGAAGAACAGTTGTTCTTTTGGCTGGACATCTACATTGCATCAGAGAGCTTGAGGTGTTTCTAAGTAGAGACAGAAATGCATGTAACTAAATGTGATGCAGAGATGATGAGACTTGAGCTGATATTCCTACACAGGAGTGGGATTTTTGGGCTATAATCGTTATATAAAGCAGAGAATTCATTTGAGTGATTACGCTTAGGCAGAAGACAGAAAAAGTGGATGCGAATATCTAGAGTTGTTTTAATTGCCCTCAGGGTACTGGTGGGGGAATGCTTGAAGAATATCTGCGGAGGATAGAAACACAGAAGTTAATGATCATAACATTATTAAAAAAGAAAGTGACTGATAGGTGTCAGAAGTGGCTGACAGGTCAGTTAGGATAAAACAAGTGTTGACTCTGAAGTGTAGCCATTGAGTTGTAATTAGAGAGTTTGAAAGCAGTGTCAGTGCAGTGCAGGGAGCAGAGGCAGAGGTGGAGACTGTCTAGAATGGAGCTGGAGAGCTTGTTTCCCAGGGAGCCACTGTACATAGCTCATTCAGTGAGTACAGGGATCAGAGGAGAACAATGGGGTGGTAGCTAGAAAGATGAATAGGAAAGACAAATTACCCAAGAGTGGGTTTTATATAAGATGAGAGCAACTAAAACCTGACTTTTAAATAATAAAAACTGAGATTCCTTGAACCAGTGCAGCAACTGAGATTTTACAGATCGGAGGCTTCACATACCAGATTTTGTGCCAAGACTATGACAGGTTGCAGTGCTGTGCAGCTTTTCTTATGCAAAATGAGCTGAGAGCAGTTCACGCTGCTCTTCCTAAGCATAGGTGTCTTAGCTTGTGTTTCTCTTATTGCTTGGGGTGTATTTTATACCTTCATTAATGCTTCCACCATAATTCCAGCTAATGGTCATTAGAACCATTAATTATTAATATAGTTCATTGTTATCTACTGCAGTTAATTTTATACAGCTTTGTTATAAAACTCACAGCTCCAGTTTTCAATACCTAAGATTTATGTGTTCCATAAAGAATTTTTATCACAAAGTGAACTTGATACTCTCTTCAGTATTATATAGACTTATGATGAAGGTAATCTTTAAATTATTTAATGCAAGGATATTTGTATTTCTTCTGTGTATTTTTACATTATATTATGTTATATATTTACTATGCATTATAAATAACAAAGAACAGATGCATAATTAGTGTTAATAATACTTAGCTTACTAAAGGTATTATTAATAAGTTCTTACTAAATATATTTAGGTTGTTAGCAGAAAGAAACAGAGCCACTTATGGTCTCATTTAGTTAATAAAATAAAGTTAAAAAAACTTCAGTACCTTGTCACTCTGGGTTAAGTTTGTTTTTCCACCTTTTCATTTGACCGATGAAGTCATGGAAGTTCTTCATTGAAATACAAAATTGAAGGCAAAGTATTATGTCTTTATAGTCTTCCTTATCTACCATTAATTATAATCAGTTTTTATCCAGCTTTGTGTGAACTCACCCATAGAACAGCCATAGGACTCGTGTGCTGCTGTATTCAGATGCTGCTCGTAGAGGGGCTGTAACTCCATTTGTTGTGAAGATTTCATAACATCCTCTGTGGTACGTTTCCATCTTTGATGCTGGCTTTAAAATTCACACTGAAGATTTTTTTTTTTATGGAAAGGAGTCTGCTGTAGAGGGTTATTTTTAAGTACTTGCAGGAATTTTCTTATTTTTTCATCATAAGAAAAACCTTGCACATAATACGAGGGGGAAAATTTAATTCCTATGTTCTGTTTAGGTTCCATAGCAAGTTCAGGAATCACCACTTTTGAGGGTTTTAGTCTAACATTTTTGAGGATGATAAGATAGATACAAGATTCTGAGAATTTAGAAACTGCACCATTTTCAGGTGTTTTACGGTGTTACATTGCTGTGATACTGTGATCCATGGAGAGAAAATTTAATGGTTTGCAGAATGACCTTGAAGTTTGATTATAAGTTTATTTTGGTGTAGGGCCATGCCATTTGCTGTTCCTGTAAGAAGTCATTCAAATTTGCTAGCACGTCTTGGAACATTTAATCACACAACATCTTCTGTAAGAGTGAGTGAAAAGTAAATTATTTAAAAATCAGTGTAAGTTAAGCACCTTCTAGTCCTGCAAAACTCCTGCTTGCTAGCCTGCCTGTTGTCTTCTGAAGCCATTAAACTTGAAACTGTTACAGTTTGAAATGTGAGAACTAAAAGGAAGGAATTTACACTCTTTCTGTTGGAGGGAATGCTTTGACTTAAACATAGAAGGGTAAGGAAGTGGCACAGGGATCGAATCTTGGGAAGGGTGAGGAGGTGCAAGTCCATCTGAAGCAGCACTGCTCTCCAGGGCTACATGTAAAACATGTTTTGTGTATCTGAACAGTCCATTCCCATCAGTCTTCACTTTTTAGAGGAATATTTAAAGGTGACAGTGGCCTTCACTGAGAGGCTCCTGCAGTTGGTTGTGTAGAGCTGGGCTCTCCTGCAGTGCAAGCTGGGGGGAACTGGATTGACCCTAATGAGTGGCAGCAGTACTATGCAGTTAGATACCACAAATGCAGCACAGAGAAGGAGTGAAGATTTGTAACTGTAGTACCTTTGTGCTTCAGTTTTTTATTTCTAAAATGGACTATAAGAATGCTGTGAAGATGAATTAACTAATTATTTGTAAACCATTCAGATACTAGATTGATGAATATTACAGATAACCTTAGGAGAGAAACTGTTTCTTGTGTTTAAGTGGAGTTTTTGAGAGCAAGCAATTCATTAGAAATGAGAGCAGGAATTGTGTGGTGAGCTAAAAGTAAATATTGAATAATTCCATTTTCAGTGAGGCAGAGATCCTTTGGGGTAAAATGATATGTGATCATGGACCTGGACTTTATTATAATTTGTACTTTTCAGTTTGCAGTAACGATATAATTCTGTCACATACTAGTTTTTGAGTGCTCAATTCTACAAATTTAATTATTTAACATATTTTGCAAGATGCTTGGAAGGTGTATATAAAACATGTGTTTATACACAGAATTATGTACATGGAAGATACTGTCTTAGAAATCATGGCAATAGTACTGAGCCTGCTAGATTAGCTGCATACTGTGAACTGTGCAAAGAAGGGGCAATGAACTAGCAGTTACTATACACTAAAGATAGCCATTACAGATGGCTTTGAATGTTTTAATTTAAATATTAACTTTTGAAATTAGGAAAGCTCATGGAGAATTTTTGTAGTAGCAACTACGTGAGAAATATTTTCTTTTTAAGCCAATATTCTAATAAAATCAGAACATTTTAGATCTATAGATGTTGCAAATGCCTGAATGCCTTATGAATGCTTCAGTTAGACTCCTTTTCCTCTTCCTCATCTCTTTTTGCTTTGGCTTTCTGTTCTGAAATTTAGATTTTACAGACAGATTGAAGACAAAGACAACAATCGAATATGAAACATAAATGGTCAAAGTCCATTAAATCTATTTTACATACTTTTCTTCTATTTATTTACATACAGACTTTTTTTACTGCATCATTTATATAGTAAGGAGCGCTGCTGAAACTCATATATGGACCAAAAGTTTCTTTTCTCCTGCTGACATCGAGAGTCACATATTCCTATTATGAGACACTTAAATTAGATTAATCTGTTGACCTCTCTTGGTTTTGAATGAAACATTCTATGATGGTTGCGGAAACAAAATTGTTTTTTCACTTAACAAATTACTGGTAACTCCAGGGAAAGGATAAGTTAAGTCAAAATGGTTGTTGTATAGAGTCAATAGAGTTTGGATTGAATTCAGAATGTACATGTTGAATTAAAAAGAGTGCATCCACCCTGTCGACTGCAAAAGAAAGAGAAACCTTAATGATATGGATTTCCAATAACTCAGGGTTTTTCTTCACCTTTTCTGTTTTCTGTACAGAGGTATTATAACAGTGGGCTAGTTCATTAAATTGTGAAACGAAACTAGATACTGATTTCTCACCCTGGCTGATGGTATAAATGAGTTATATCTGATTTTGGAGATTTATAGTCCTTGTATTTGTATTACAGTCCTTGTATCTCTGACTGTACTGAAGGAAAAACTTATTTTAAGATGAGAACAATCAAACATTGGAATAGGTTGCCCAAGAGAGCTTGTGCCATCTCCTTTCTTGGAGGTTTCAAAACCAGATTAGATAAAACCCCGAGCAACTTGACCTGACCATGATTTGGCCCTGCTTTGAGCAGGGGGTTGGACTAGATGGTTTTCTGAGGTTCCTTCCAACCTGAATTAGCCTGGTGCCCTGGTTTTGCTCCAGTGTTCTTACTTTATAAGAATTGTTAATTGAAATATATTTTTTGAGATTTCGTGAACTACAGTTGTTTTTCATTTGTCTTTATTTTAATACATGTGATACCTCACTGAAATCATGGTAGAGCATATGAAGGTGAGAAAGATAGATCTGCATCCTGTTATCACACATTTACACAAATTAAAAGGGAAAAGATTAATTTTATATGTTATCTCTGATGGATTACTTGTCACTTTATCTACGTAGCCTTCTTTTAAAAAATGTTTTGTACAAATACAGTTAATAGGTTCAAAATGTTTAGTATCAATTGGATTATCCCTGGTTTCCTATCTTCATCCCTGCTTTCATAATAAAGTAGTGCATAAGCCTAAATTAACAATGGTTGTTATTAATTCTCTCTAAATCCCTTGGCATCCTCTCTGGCCCCGTTTAATAAAAGCTGCAATACTTGAACAGTAAATATTGTGTAAAAGTTTCATATTTGAAATGAATTTCCTTCAGGCAAATAACAGAAGTAAGATGATATTTTGCAGTGTTGTATATTAAAATAAATATACAGATAGTTAGAATAGGAACATTTCCTTAGAAGTAAAGCCAAAGAATGTGAAACGGAGCTTTAATTTGATTAAACTTTGTGTGTTTTGAAAGAGGTAACATTTACTAATGTTTACTTATCCCACTTTACATTCAGAGAAGGAGGTGAGTTGCATCTGCCTCAAAGTTTTATTTATAATTTAATATTGAACTTCCAGAACAGATCTCACCAATTCTTATGTGTTTATATTTCAAAAGTCTAACGTATCCTGGACAAGAAAGCCACGGAGAGATGGGGAGGAGGGGAGGAAAAGTGAATATCTGACTTCCAGAAAACTGTTGTTTCTCCATGTTTTGTTTCATTTTCCTCTATAAATTTTATTTTTTTTTTTAAATCCACTGGAGGAATTACTCAGCAAAACTAATCACCTGTGCAAGAAAAAGGATAAGCTCAAGTTAAGTTAACAGCTTGGTGACAATGAGCTTACCTCTCCTTCATGATCCTTTTTATCTTCTCCTTCATAGATATGAAAACTCTGGTTCATGTAGATGCTATATTAAAAAAAGTCTTCTCTGGAGTATGAAAACAGAGTATGCACCGGAGCAATCTAACTTGTGTTAGAAGAATAAGCTTGTAAAAGGAACTACCTTACCTGTTCACAGTTCCATACACTTAACAGTTTTCAGTTGTACTTCAGAGACAGTTTTATAATCTTTTCAATTACTAAAGATTGGTCAAGAATTCTCGAGAGATTCTTTGGAAATATCTCTATGGCAGAAATATTTTATCTACATTATATCATGCTATTAAAATCCTTCACAAGTCTGGACATAATTCTTTACAAACAACTATCAAATACTTTCCATTTCCTTTGCACAGTTACAAATTCCCTTTGGAACCAAAGGTTATTCTTTGGAATACTTTTTTTACAGTTTGTCAGACTGTGTGAATCTTTAAAATGTATTGCTTGCCAGAGATTTTAATACTATTTCAAAATATTTTGAAATCATTCAGAGACACAAACACAACTGCTAACATATTGGAAAATTCATCTCTATGTTCCATAAAACAACGTGCACTAGGATCAAGTTCCAGCAATATCAGAAAAGATGTTTTTCAGCCATTTATAGGCAGCAGCATGTATTAGATCATATACTTTGTGATTGAAATTGCCTGTTGTGAAGGCCAACTATAGATGTCATAATTTCTTCACTATGACGTGGCAAACTTTACACTAAATTTGCTTAATATTTCCCATTATGTCTCCCTTTTTTCAGTTATTTGTGAAAGTAAAATTTTTCAAACATAGGCAGTCTGCATTATCTAAGAATGTCCTTACAAACACATCACAAGTATTCAAACCTCAACAATATTTCTGAAAGTTGATAGAGAAAAAAATAAAGAATTTTCTTTACAGATCATGTTAGGCTAGTTTGCTACTCAAAAATCCAGTATGAAAATACTGTTTAACTAGGGACTTCATATCAATCTTGTTATTTGAACTTGTAATTACTCAAGGATTCTACATTATATTCTATTTAATATCTATATTCTAGATATTAAATGTATTTATCTGTTTTGTGTATTAATTTTCTGGATAAGCCAGTTTTGTAATTCATAGTTGATAATCCCAGGAATATTCTCTTGCCTCTCCAGAGTATGAACCTACGCTGATTTGGAGGCACCTGCAATGTACTCTCTAAATTCCTCATTTCTGGTAACTGCTATAAAATATTTTGCCCAATATGTGCTTGGAGAGGAGGTCTCCAAAGAAGATACTGGAACAAAAGGAATATATCGGGCCTTCCCAGTTGACTGCACGAGACCATGTTATTAAGATTAATATCTCCATAGAATCTCCCCTGCCCTTTATTTGCTCCTTTAGTTCCATCCGTGGTGCCCTGGGAAAGGCAGTGACAGGCGTGTTTGGAGTGTGCTCTTCAAGGGCAAACATTTTGCCATTCCTGGAATCTCACTCTGCATGTTTGAAGTTCCTGGGAGACCAGAAGGTGCATTTTTAATAGCATTAATTTATTTTCTCTTTTTAGTCATTTAGAATTGCAAGTTAAATTCTTGCAATGGAGAAATTGCCAGAACTTTGTAACTTAGATCCGTTACCAAGTCAGTGCATGTGTGCTGTTCCTATAAACTGAAGAAACAACTGTGTTAACAATAGAAACTATATTCTTCTGGTACATTATTTCCTATAGTGCTATCAGGTATGCTTCTTGGAAGTTACACGTTTCCACAGGAGAAATCTTCTCACATCCATAGAAACTATAGATTTAGGTTTAGTTCAGGAAGATAAGAAAAGTTAGTCTAACTCTCAGTGATTGCACTGGTTTATATTAGAGGCAATAAGTAATTCTATTGAGGAAAGAATTTCCTTCTGTATTGTTATTTATTGACACAGAATGGTATTTTTCAGCAATAATTTCTTCAAAATTCAGTAATAGAGAACAAGTAGCTTTTCCCTTGTTTTCCATGTGTATCAAAGGCTGGAAGGAAGAAGAGTTAAGCTTGAACCCTGATGACCCTTCCTGAGTTCAGTGAACACAGAAGGCTATTAAAATGGACTAAATGAACATTCGGGTGTGTGTTTACTGAATGCACTGAAGAGATAAACAGCTTCCACTCTGAAATACACATGACATTAAATGTGTGTGTGCTAGGAAGAAGTGTTATCTAGAAAGTGCTAATCTCACTGTGGTAGAAAAGGTTTTACAAGTTTGAAATTCAGTTTCACAGGGTTTTTTTTTTCCTGTTTGTTTGTTTGTTTTCAATAAAACTATTGGCAGATTTGCACTGGCAAACCAGAAAATAAACCAGAATACTACTTGTATTCATGCTGCTTTCTTTTTTTTTAAGGCAAAACTCTGATATGTATTTGAAAATTTGTAATTGTTAATGAAGAGATAAGCTTACAAGAGCTGTAGCATTAAGCTGGATAGTAACTAATGAGCCAAACCAGTAACAGCATATTTCTGTCTTTCAGCCTCATTGTTTTACCTCATTACATGCATTTTCCTATACATGCCATGCCTGTTTTCATACCTGTCTACCTTCCAGGTGGAAATCATTTTTTAGGACCAGCAGAGGTGTTCCTGAGACTGTATATGTACTTCTTGTTCCTGCTCCAACACTAAGTGTGGTGGGAATATAGCTGAATGTGCTTCAACTATTTAGCAACACTGGATTTTGAAGTAGGCATGAAGAGTGTGCAGGAACCTGGGTGTTAATCAAGTTTCAGATGTCTTTTTGGGTACTAAGTGCTATTGTGACACTAATATGAGTAACAGAAACACCCCCCTGGCCTAACAAGGGTTCCTCTGAACAGTCAGAGCTGTCTCACACTGTGGGGAGACTCAGAGAGAATCCCTGAAATAGAACTTTAAACAGTTTTTAAGTGAACTACCTCAGGGGAATATCTTTACCAAATGTGATTTACTGCCAAAATATTATTCCTAGTGTTGATCAATATTGCTGATTTATGAACAAGTGCTGAGATTTACATTCCAAATTTCTGATTTATAGAACATGTGACTTACAGGACAAGTGACTGATTTATCATAGTGAAGCTGTATTACAGTTATGTCACTGTTGCTATTATAAACTCCCGTTTTCAGAGATTTATAACTTGCCTATAAAAAAATACTCTAATTGAAACTGTTTTCTCTCAATTGCCTGGCCATATTTAAAGGCCTGAGAAAGGCAGAAAAAGAGTGACTTCAGTGTTGGTCTGATTCTACACATGGAATTAAGAATATTTTGAGTTGTAAAATGTTGAAGATGATTAATATGATATTCCAGAAGATTTCTGCTTCTACTACAGTTATCTCTCCAGAGACCCAGTGGTTACCTTAGACCAAAGTCCAGCACATGATTTTTATTCATGAATGTCTTTATGAATTCTCTACAAATGCAGCTTTAATCAACCCTGAGAAGTGCTTAATTTGCACAAAAATCTACACGATCATTGTCTTGAACTGCTAAACACTTGTTTCTGCATTAAGGTCATTTCAGCTTATTCCGTGTATGCCTTTGTGTCTCTGCAGAATTCCATCTGTGCTCCAAAAAAGTTTCATGAGGCACCCCTGAGGTGGTGGCATCGGGCAGTCACTGGAGTGGGTAGTCCTCCCTAGCCTTTTGCAAAAATCTGAACAGCAGACAGCAGTGAATGTGGTCCTGTGTCTAATTTTTAAGGGAGCATCTGGCTTTACCTTTTATGTCAGTGTGGTTTTAATTCTGGCAATTAATTAACACATTTGAAATGTAATCCTAGTTACTGGCAAGGAGAGACCAGACTGTCTGGCCAAAGTGATGCAAAAAGTTTGCAGTGCTGTTTGTAGAGATAAAAAAACCCGTCCCTTCCTTCTGCTGCTGTCTTAGCCCCAAGAGTAATTGTGAGAAGGTGGTAAAAGTCTTGCACAGGGCAAAGATAAGAATATATTAAACTGTCTCCTAGGAAATGTGTCCCTCCCCTTTTAATTTGTCTTAGTGACTTGGCGAGATTGCGGGTGGGACTGAGTCATTTGAGGAATGTAGAAGTTAAATGGTCTGCATATAAAAGAGGTTTAATAAAATTTTTTGTTTGCTTATGTGTTGGTGAAGGTAGAGAATATCTTACCGCAAAGGCTCAGAAAGAACAGTAGGAATTTATCTTCTTTTTATTCCTTTTTTTTTTTTCCTGAACAGTATTCAGCTAGCGATCAGCTGGTAAATGGGTTAAATTCATTTCTCAGATTTTGAGGGGGGGTGATTACTGAAATGAAGATCCAAACAAGACAAAGACATTAAAACAATTATTACTCCTGTGAATTTGGCATGCCCACTTTGCTGGAGGCAGTGAGGCCAACAGATTGCTTCAGGTAACATTAATAAACCCAACAGCACATTTGTTCTTGGCAGTGCAGGTAGAGAATAGGTGCCATGTTGCCATAGGAGGTTCAAGAGGATGACATTTTTGTTGTTGAAATCATTAACCCAGCAAAATGAATGAACTGATTGAAGTATGTTGGGGAAATGTTGGCTCAATTATCAAAAAGTGCCCAAAAAGAATCTCAAATGTTAGGATTTATCAGGAAAGGAATTAAAACAAACAAACTCCAAAACAAAACAGTGAATTTTATTAAGCTCTTTTATAAATCTGTTGTACTTGCATTTTGAATACTTCAGGTACCTCTGTTTCTTACCACTTAAAAAAGGACAGTATAATACAGAGAAAGCTGAAACTGGTGTTCAAGTGTATGGAAAGGCTTCCATACAAGGACTAATGATACACACCAAGATGCTTCAGGCAGGAGAAAGGATGGCTGAGACACACAACAGAAGTCTCTTGAATCATGAATCACATAAGGAAGACCTTTTGGGAATGACATTCATTGTCTCGTTTCAGACAAGAAGTAGGACACATCAACTGAAATTAACAGGTGTCGGGCTCAGGAGAAATAAGAGTGTGCTTAAATGGGGGAGCTCTGCCACAAGATGATGATGATGAATGTTTACATGGGTCAAAAATGTTGTATATAAACACATAAAAGTCTATTCAGAGCAAACTTGTATCTTTTGACTCAAAAACTCCTTGTCCTGCAGTTCCCTGGAGGTTGGGCTCAAGGCATGCGCTATCAAGGCAGTGAGAATGTTGAACTGATAGGCAGAAGTGTTTGTTACTTTTGTATCTTTTTCAGTATTCTGACAGTTTTTTAATAGAGATGGACTTTTAGGTTTAAAAGCTTGCTGCAGTATCAGGGATTTTTTTGTTTTGCTTTTTCAGAAAGCTTTTTCAGAAGTTACTGGCTATCCTTTAAAACCCCAAAATGGTAACTTTTATATTGCATGAGTGACTCAGGAACTCTTGCTGAAAGATTGCTGTTGATACTTGACTTGGCTGATTTCTTGTGTGTAGGAGTGAATGAGGTTTCTTTTGCATCTAAACAGTGAAAGAAAAAACATGCTTATTTGGTTTGGGCATCCAAAGTGCTTAAAGCCCTTAGGAAAAGAGGCAAAACTTCTAAATTGTTTTCACTACAATTCTTTCAGTTTGGGGAGTATTGAAACTAAGTTCACAGTTCTCTGATGCTGCCATCATGTGAAAAAGCGTGCTTAGCTTTCTTTACCTGTTTCTACCATCTGTGGTGCACATATGGTCATAGTTAGCTAACTCATACTGACTGTTCTGGTAGTTAATTACTTGGTAAATAATAAACTGTTTATGGACCATAATTCTTAAATAGAAGTAACTGATGGTATTTCTTAATAAGGTTATAAGAATATTGTCAAGAGTGAGTACCAGGGCCTTGTGAGAGTCTGACAGAGTCCTAGTCAGTAAAGTTACTGTCAAGCCAAGGTACAATAGCAGATTCTTCATTTTATCCTTGTAAAACAATATTGTTTCTTCAGAATTCCTCATTCTGTGTGGGGTTTGGTTTGTTTGTTCATTATTGTTGTTTTCTGTCATCCAGAGAGAACCTGAATATCTCGTCTCATCTTTTTTTAAGAGGATTTAATGTCACTTTTTAAAGGATGCTAAATAACAGGTGCTTTGCACCAGAACTCATTTGATGATATGGATATGTCGCTCTGAAAAATGTGTGCTGTAATTTTAAGTCATTCAAGGAGGCTGGAATGATTATTACAAGACATAGTGAAATCAGTGCAGAGAAACAATTTATGTTTCGTACTTCATTTAGATTGATCACAGTGTGCTTCATGGCATCCTGTTCTTTGCTGTAGAATTGTCTTTCACCAGAACTTGCCAACTAGGCCGACAAATCACTTGAAAATGTGAGGATTTGGCAATCTCTGTCCATTTAATGATTTGCATAGAAATAATTCGGAGTGACTCTTCTGAGCTGTTGCTTTGCAATGTGGGTAGTGTTTTCAGCAATCTTTCCCAGAGTATCCTAGCCAGAGTCGATCGTAACCATCACTTTCTAAAGGCACTTTCTGAAAGATTGATTACTGTACTCAAAGTAATACCAGTCATGAAATGAACCTCTGGATAAAGCTCACAAATTCAGAGTTTTCTCATTCTATTTTAGTAATGAGAAATACTATTCTTTAACATTTACAGTGGAGGTCACAAGAATGACAGATGTAATAAAGTCTATTAATAAAGAATCAAGTATGTAGCAACTCTTTGATATCTTTTATTTTTGATTTGATGTCCATATTGTAATGAAGTACCAGCTTGGGTTATGTCAACCAATTAAAATTGAGATTCTGACTGACTTTGAACCCATTTGTTAGTGACTTCAAATTTTTTTTTTTTTTAATCAGAAGAAAGTCACATCTGCAGAAAGGTGAGTTAGAAGAATATTCTATAATCATATAAAAGTTAATCATTATTCTAAATCCTTGACTTTCCACTTCACTTCATACAGGTTATAACCCCCCTTTTCTGATTCCTTTTGCAGTTCTCGCAGTCCCTGCACATGCATATTGCAGTGTTACTGAAAAGGGGTAGTCCTGCTTTATTAGAAGTTCAAGTTAATTGTCAAAGGATACCTAATTTAAGCACTGTCATTATTTTACCATGTGCTTTAAGAGGTTTTTACTAACAGGGTAGGTGAAATAGTACTAGAAATCCATTTTTTTTTTTCTTCTCCATCCAACTGTTAATTAAAAAACCCAGCCCTCTTAAAGTGCACAGCAATCCATTGTAAATGGATTGTAAATTGTAATTTGTTATTTGCAAATCCACAATAAATGAAATTTAGTTTTTTGGTTTATAATACTCTGATGATGTTTATTCCACTAATCACACTATACCACTAATCTGAGTGATTTTAGATTTGATAATAAATCGTTAATCCCATAGCAGACTGTGTTTGATAAGGCATCTCTGCCAGTATATTAAAGGGATTATTTTCCTTAACACAAGATGAGCTGTCTTTAGAAGAAGTGATGAAGTTGGGTTTCTTAGCTGTTGATGGTGGTGCAGATACCCAGGGTAAAAACATGGGGAAACTATGGAATAATATTTTATTTTATTTGTATAGCTGTCAATCCAGCTAAAATTGCTGCTGCTCTGTCTGATGGAAAAAAATAATAGTTTCAAATTCATGTGTTTATAGGTTTTGCATCTAGTTTGTAATCAACAATCCATAGCTAAATCTATATTTTATTAAAGCAGAGAAGAAACAAAGTATACTATGTCCATAGCAAATACGACAAGTTCCTACAAGAAATGTAAATCTAGAAAACTTAAACATCACCAATACAGTTTTTGTTGTGAACATACATTGCATACCTAGGTTTGGATGGAATACTATGTTACACAAACCATTTTTTTTCTTCCAAGAACCCTTCTTTGTAAGTAAATTTGGTGCAATTTTGTAACATTTGAGACTAGTTGTCATGGAAACGCAAAGCTCAGTGATATTTTTCAATAGTGCTGATTGGATAGAAAAAATATTTTGACACCATGTTATTTTCATCTTGAAAACTTGGTTAAAAAACATCTTAACATTGTTGTGTAAAGTCAAGAGCATAACACAGGAGAGGCAGTCATTTAACACAGCTGTCATGATAATATATTACCTTCTTACTACAAGTTTTAAAATGGATTATTGTTGCTATGGCATCAGATAACAGGAAAACCCACCATGACTACTGGAGTAGTTTCAGCAGAACAGCATAGCTTGCTTATTTTGATTGAAGAACTAGTTTACATACTCCTCACTTTTTATACCCAACATTTCACATTGTATTCATCTTCCATGCGCCATGTTAGAACGGAGCTAATGCAAAGGTACTCTTTCAATTTACTTCTTTGTCCAACAGTTTCTAGCCTAATCCTTCACACTATTTTACTACAATTGCTTAGTAGAGACCTGGTAAGTATGTTAAAATGACTGAGCTTAGCCTCTTTCTTGTCAAAAAGCAGTGAGGCCATGTAACACTTATGGCTTGCTGTGTCTGTGTCCTTACTGAAGGTTCTTGCAGCTTTTTCCCAGTTTCATCCCTCAGCGTTTTATAGTTGTTGTAAATGACTGGAACTGCACTGACCTAATAAAATAATTTTGAATTAAAGTAGGCAGAAATTGTGCTGAGATTCATAGAGCTTGAAATTTGACTGTGGTCCATTGAAGCCCAGGTGCTTATTACATGCCTTTTTTGAGAAATGCAGTATAAATACCTAGAAATTAGTAAGAGCATGGCTAGAGCTCACTGTTGTCTATGGAGAAGAGAGGTAGAACAATTCCCAATATAACCCTGCAGGTTTTCATTGCCAGGCTAAAAGCAGATTAGTTTTATTTGCTTTTGAGATTTTGGTATAATCGTTTGGTAATGTGGCATTTTATGTAGTAAATTACTTAAGCTTGTTCCTATTCTCTGGGTGGGAGGGCTGAAGCACAGAAAAATGAGTTTTCAGGTGGCAGTTGTGTGGCAGAGCTTAGACAGGAGGTAAGGGTTCTGGTCCCCTGTGCTGTTGCCTTACCTGCACGATCAGGAGGACTGGCACCTGAAGAGAACTGAGGCTCTACAAGGATTGTGGAACTAAGTCCAGTTCTTTAAAGCTTTGTCCTTCTCAGCAAGAGTATCATCACACTGGCAAGGGAGCCCATCCCCACACTATAGTGAAATCAGTTTCTATATCTGGAACGTGTCCCTTTGTGTCCTGTTTTACAATAATCATATTGCAAAATATTTTCAGACCTTCTCTGGATTCTTTGAGAGATGTAGCATAGGGCAGGTTCTATTTTTCCTAATCGTGTGTAGTCCAAGGAGATACATCTTTAGATGCAAAGAGCTTTACTTGGAAGTTTGTTAGTATATTGTCTGTGAGAAAAGAGAAGGTGAAGTATTTGATACAATTTTGTATTTTTACTATATCCTTGTTAGCCATAAGAAATACTTTATGCTTTCCTTTAAGAAATTAAGAGGAAGAAAGAGCAGTGTTCAGAGTGTTGTTCATTATTTGTAAAAACTAAAGTCCTTGACCTCTTGTGACTGTACAAACTCTGCTGAAGTTGGCCAAGGTTGCCTAATATGATGTGGAAATGATGTTATTAACCCTCCAATCTAAATTCTTCACCTGCACTTCACCAGTGACATGTTATTAATGTCTTGTAATGTAAAATACTGCCACATTTGGAAAGTGTTCATTCAGATGAGTTCGTTTGAGATTTTCTTCTGATCTTTGTATGATTTCTGTCATGCTCTGATATATGATTATATAACTAACATCTTTGAAACTTTAAGTATTTGGCTTACTGTTAAATTTACACAATGAAGAAGCAAAAGAAATGCGGAAAATTAAATAAAAGCACAGATCCGAATCCAGATTAATAATACTTTTTTTCATTATACACTATTCCTAAGAGACAAGTTATTGTAAAAAAGGGACCAAGTTGGGCTAGAAATAACGTATCAGGAAAGCTAGAAAGAATAAAAATAAATTGTTTGATGATTTTGCCCAGCAAACTTTCTTTAGCTGCACTTTAGTACACCTGGATTTCAGTTCATCCTTCATATAAGCAGCTGAAAATAGATTCCACGCCAGCGTTGTGTACCAGCTTACATCCAGACTGCAGTTTGTCTCATGAGTAAACTTGAAGCATTAGGAAAGATTGTATGTAAAAGATTGCACTGTCTGCTAGAGACAGAAGACTTCAGCATGAGTGACTTTTTCACAGTGAAATAGCTGTAGTGAATATATGTATGGAAAATACAGTAAGGAGGACTAAAGTATTCAAGATACACAGGATAAACTCTAGATAGTGGCAGCCCAGGTAAAAATTTACAACTCGGGCTTCACCAGCAAGTACTGTTGTCTCATCTCTTGCCTCCCAGCTTGTCCCCTTACCTCTTTGTTTTTCACATGCAGAATGTTTGACAGAACAAGAAAATAATAAATATTTCTTCTATTAACATACTACATGATGATAAAAATTGAAAGGGGTAAAACTACTAATAAAAACAACATGCCTTTTTATGACTTTAATAGTAAAGAATATTTGGATGTATAAGTCATGGGGTTTTTTTTCTTTTATGGTATAAAACTAGAAAAAAAAAAAATCCAGGCCTTTTGTGAAACAATTAACTAAAAAAATCCAATTCCTTAAGGCATTTTTGTCCTAGATATTATGGCTATATTGGTAATACTTGTTTGCAAATTCTTAGCAGTTTTATGTAGAAGTGTTCCAGCTGTTAATCACCTCTTACCTATAAAATGTATTAATGAAGTACTGTATATTACAATAGCATGAATGTGTGTCTCCAAATTCAGGTCATTAAAGGAAAGAAAAAAATAATTCATGTAATAAAGGTTGAATGAGTACTAAGGAAAGAGTTTACTTCTGGTGAGACTTATGAGGCTTGACAACATGTTTGATGAGTCAGTAAATGGTTGGAAGTTATGAAGGTAATGTGCTGTAGGGACGAAGAATGCAGGCAAGCGTGAGAGAGGGAGGACCCATTAGGTATGTCTCCCTAGTTGAGAGCACTACTCATAGAGCAGTACTCTTGGGATACAAGCAATGCAGAAAGTGGGGAAACACTAGATTACTTTTTTTGAAGAAGCATAAAATACATCTAAATAGTAGTGTATTGCCTTCAGTACTAAACCATCTGGAGAACATATCTCTCACAGGAACTATAGTCATTTCTGTAATGCTTGACTTTATACCTTTTTGGCTCCATTTTTATTGTTTCCTCCTTGTCTTTACTGTATGGGGTTTTTTTTTTGTTTTTTGTTTCCTTGAAGTTTGTAATCTGTTCTGAATTGCAGAGAATTCTCTGGAAACAGGAAATTCTCAACAGTACCAAGGAGATTGCTCCTAAAAGACATCTTTGTGAGAAGAGTAAATGATACACTCTGCAGGAAATTAACTTTGTATTAAATTTTCTCTAGCATTTTTAGAAGATGTGAAAAATGAAACTGAATTACTGTTGTCAGCTGTTAAGGTTTTAAAATGTTAAAAAGTGTTCACAGTCCTAAAATTAATTTTGGTATAGTTAGTATATAACAGGGAAAAAATATCAAATGACGTGCTGCATAGAAATGGTGAGTGCAGACTTACATTTCTGTAACTGCAATTAAATTCAGGTTTTGGTGTTCACAGAAAGCAGATCACCTCATTGAAAACAGAAAAATGAAAATGCTTTTAAAAAGCATTACCAAATGAATTAAAATTCCAGCAAAGGAAAACATCTCTTGTATGTTTTCTTCTAGGAATGCCATAGTCTATCAGTTACTTCCCATCTTGAATCTCAAATTTAGGCCAACATTATCTTCATTATCTTTAATAGTTGGGATTAAATCTTTACTTGCTTTATATTATTCATTGATGTCAGTAGAGTGGGGACTTGCGTCAGCTGAAGTTCTAACATGGCTTGGGGTGGTTTATTTTGTCTCACAACCTACTGCAAAGACTTTGGTATTGAGAATTAGAAGTGCAGAAAATTTGTTAAACTTAGCTCAAGTTCAGAATGTACATATTTTTCAAAGTTTCATCCTTTAGAGTCTCAACTACTAGTTTTGACAGTCCTAGATGTCATTACTGCAAACTGCATAGATATGAATAGTTTCGTTTGTTGTGAACTGTTAGAAGTACCATCATTTAATCTGGATACCACATAAGCGTGTAAATGGTCTCAGACTGAGCACTGACTAATATATGGTGTGAGGTCCCTCTAACATATGAAAAAAAATGATTACCAGTTGATAATCTTGCACAGCATGAACAATCCAAGGTGGAGGCTTTTATTTCTCAAATTAAAACCTTACTTCGGTACAGATAAAAATGAATACTAGCTGCAGGGGTGAAAGAGTTATTTGGGTGATAAAAATGGACAAATATAATCACTGGGTGTATTACCAGTACTGAAAAGTCTGGTGTTGTTTCGTGTAGTTGCTCTTTCTTTTACTGAGATGTTAAATAAGGAAAAAACATCCATAAAACCCATGTATATCTCGTAAAGCATTAACATTTTGTGTTATTTAATATCTGCATAAAAATGTGTTTAGTTTTTCAGAAGCAGTGACCTAAAATGAAAGACAGAGTGTTGTTGTTCTGCCACTTTGGCCTCTCAGATCGACTGTTCTGTCTCTGGCTCAGCAAAGGGAGCCTGTGACATTTTGGTATTATCTGTCCAGGGATTAAAAAAAAACCCAAACAGACTGACTTGGACATTTTATTTTTTTTGTTACTGATTTTATTTTATCTATACATTTTTCTCCTGGGCTTATTTTAGTGTTTTACTTTTTGCAGGTTATGCTTGTGACAAAATTTTCCTTTCACTGTAAAACATTGAAGCAAGACAAACCAATATTGTGGTGATTAAAGCACTCATTTGGGTGTGTGGGTGTCATCAACTTTAAGTCCCCACTAGAAAACAAACAGCATAGCAACTCCCATCAATATTCCTTCTCCATTTCAGAGAAGTCTTCTGATTTCTAGTGTCTTTATGTTCCCTCGTCTTTTATGTCACTATATCCAAACAAAACTCATTGGAAAATTTTGCATCTGGCTATATATATGATTATGGATATTTAAACACTGGTATCTGTATATTTAGAGCATTAGTGAACAGTTCTTAAGTTCAATCTACATGGAAAAGTAATTATATGGATCACTGATTAGGGAGTCTCCCCGGCAAAGTTAAAAATTATCCTGAAAAAGGTGATTTAATCAGCAAGCCTTTGCAGTCAACACAATGTTTTTATACACAGTCTTCCCTAGTGCTGAAAGCTCATGACTGAGCAAATTGATGCCTCTTTGCACAGAACTGAGTTTACTGAGCAAATTGTAGTCCAGATATAAGCAAACTGAAATCTCAGCTGTCTTATCCAAGATGATTAGACTTGACAAAATCAGTCACCCAGGGATATTTTAGAGTACTGCTATGGTGGAACTTTGGGAAAGGTTCTTCTATTGAAGAAGATTTATGAGCTGATGATAGTTAGAAAATTATGTTCTCAGTAGCTGGAACATGAAATGCCAGTTTCCACAAGTAATTATGAGACTATGGGCTGACAACAGCAAAGTTATTGCTAGTTCACCTCTGCTGCAGTCCTGGAAAGCATGATGGGTAGCTGGTGTCATTAATGAAGAGACAGGTGTCTACAAAAGCTAAAGCTACTTCTGGAAGCTATGGCAGCTGTCTTCATGACAATATTATCTATCCCCACTTCTCTTGTTCCCCAAGCGAAGAGGCAAGGAGGCTGTCCAAAACTTCCTTCTGGGGTTTTTTAATCCACTACATCTCTTACCACATATGAATGACTCATATTTTTGGAACATAGTCATTCTATTTTGCATTTTATCCTGTTGAGAGACCTAAAAAAGTGACTAGAAACAGTCAGCATGGTTCTCACCTCTGCCTGCCTCTTAAATTTAATTTTAAATTTTCAGCGATCTGCAGCATCAGTGATGAATCTTCTTGACTCCACAGACACTGTAAAATACCATCAAGACTCCCAGGACACTTATACCTCAAACATACAGAAGATAGGGAGTGTTCTAGGAATAACTTGCAGCTAAAGATGACAATTCTTTAAGCAACTTGCTGCTCCATGGAGCTGAGCATTGTGTGTTGTTGGATTGCTGAGTCCCCTGGCGTTGTTAGAGTCCATATCTACAGACCCACATCTCTGCTAAGATGCCTCTTTGCACAGAACTGAATTTACTGAGCAGCCTCCCTTGCTGACACAGCTTTTCAGCTCTTACACAAGAGAATGGAAGCAACCCTGGAACATCTCATGAACAATGTATCTCTCACTGTGAGTCATACTCTGTTCTGGAGCTGTGCACATGGCGGCAGATCCCTCGCTGGTAAAAGAGGAGCTTCTGTATTGCTTTGCTTCCTGGAGAACAAAACAAAGCATAACTGCAGTGGCAGGCAATCCAGAAATACTGTAAAATTCATTCTGCTCTGATCCAGTGTGGTTACTTCATCTCTACATTAACAAGAGAAAGTATACGAGGAAAATTTCTACCTACTATAAAACATTTCATTGTGGCAGATTAGTAAAAAAGACTAATGATAATATCTAGTGGATCTTCATTCAAGCCCTAGCAATCTTCAACCAAAAATTCTACTCTGCTTCCCAGACACAAAGATATAGCTTTCCTAGGGAACTTGTTTGTGGTGGTGCAACTGATACAAGCGGCTTTATTGTGCTGATGGCAGCTTACAGATTGCACAGAAAGCCTCAAAATACTATGATGTATATGTAATTAAATGGAATGTAAAATCCAAATTGATTTATCCCTCCTTTCCTTATCACACTAGTCCATCAGGACATAGTGAATGCATTGGAATAATAGAAAATCCACTTGCTCTTTTCTGTGCCGTCTCTTTCAGATAACGTCTGTGAAACACCTAAGGAATCCTTTTACAGTACAGTTGTTTGGTTGGCTTTATACAAGCATTTTGCAGAGTTCTTCTCAAATATCCTAAAAGGGAGGCTAGAAGGAAGAATGTAAAAAATACTTTTTAATCAAAGGGTTCTGAATCTTTTACTTCTTAAGTCTGTAGGAAACAGGTGAGACTTTTAAATTCTTTTTTTTTCCTTCTTTTTCTCCCCTAAAATGTTTTCACTCAAGGAACAGTGACATCCGGTGGCATGTTGATTGATCGCATATCTGAATTTTGATGTATAAAGGTTACATAATGCTATTTGCCCTTATACTGAAATTCAAAAAGAATGTGGTCTCTCAGATTATTTTAGGTTACAGGAGTCATTCATCTACTGTTGTTTTTTTCTAAGGGCCAAAGAGGTCAAGTATGCAAAATGACTATTGCTGCAACCTAATCTCTACCTCTCGCATGACTGATGTTCTTATCTGGATCAAATCACAAATATGTATTAAACAGTTGGGCCTTTTTGTTCAGCTGTGGTTTGTTCACATAATCTAGTGGAATGTTCTTACTTGTAGTAAAAGCATATTAAGAAATTGAGTGCCAATGCTGACAAACAGATTAGTATGCTATATGCTTTTATACAGGTTCCTGGCATCTTCATGGAAGTAGGGAATCTCATTTGGTGGATCAGTTCTGTTGGAATTTCGAACTTGTCGATGACTGTGTACAATTTCATATGCCACTTATTAGGAAGGCTGTATACTGAGGACCTGCAAATACGGTTTGATCTGCCAGACGCTGTCTGCATTTCTCTGTACTTGGCCCGTATCATCAGAAGGCAATAGAAATGATGAATAATCCTTGTTACCGCTCTGTTTTGTTCTGCCACCTTCATCTCATAGCACTTTCTTTTTCCAGTCTTCCATCCTTCCCTATTCACTGCTCCATTTCTTTTATCCATTTCACTGCCCCCTTCCTTTTTTCTACTTCCTCACATTTATTTTTCTTTAACCTATGCATGCTCCTGTAATGAAGCTGAAACAAGTACACAGAAATGTGAGTCAACCTTCATACTTCAAAAATTTACTTTGTGTTCTGCATTTTTTTCCCCTTCATCCTTGTGTCTTTTAGGTCTAGTTTAAGTGGAAAATTTACCAAACCAGGAGTTCCTAACTGTCTGCTGCACTTTGACTGACATAATCTTTAATATTTATAAATCTTCTACTATATGGACTTGTGCTATGTTTTATGGAAATGGATAAATAATCATAGAGAATTTAATCACACTTTAATACACAGGAATTTATTTTGGATGCTTATGTGGGAAGCACATCAGATCTGAGTCATAGATTCTCAAGGCACCCATAAATCCAAATAAATTAACAAATACATGGGTGCTTTATGGTCAAGTGGCTAGAATCTCGAGGAATCAAAAAAATAGTGAATTTTAAAATAAAACAAGTAAGTTGTTTAGCTATACTGTGGCTAGTGGTTAATGATGCTATTTGCCAATGATGACACCAGATAGTCATCGTTGGTCTGGTGAACAATGAAAGACAGCAGCCCTTAGGAAGAAGTGAAAAGCAGTCTGCTTCAGGAGATCACTGGAATTCAATAGAATTGAAATTTGCCCCGTTCCCCTTAGCACTGAGAAGAATGTTGTCTGTGCTGAATATAGATTAGAATTTCTTGCTGGCTTTGGATTTATAGGTACATAAGACAGAGACAAGGCTTGCTGGCTCCATGATCATTTGCTGAATTATTCTCTGACTATAGCAGTTTTGATCCAAACAATCTCCACCTGCTCTCTCTCCCCCATGTTATCCTATCTCTATCTCTATCCTGTGTCTTTGTCCCATCAATACCCTGTAATATGGATGGCTTATGCCTGAAGATAAGCAGACTGATGTATTTTGGGTAACATACTGCTACACTTTCTCTTTATTATTGACACAGCGGTCATTGCTTGTGTGAAATTCATGTAGGAGTTGTGCTGACTAAACATCAGGGAAGTTGTGCTGAGCATTGACTGATATTCCCAGGAGACCAGCTCTTCATTCTTGATGGGACGTTTTTTTGAGGATGGATTTAAACCAAGTCCATCTGTTTGTGACAGACTGTCCATCATGTTACAGCATCTGCTATAAAAAAAAAAAAAATAGTAGTTGATTGGCTTAAAACAAATGAAAGTAACAAAACTCTCAACATACAAAAAGTTATTTGATGGGAGAAATGTCAGAAGTAATTATACTGAGAGAAAGTTAAAAAACCACAACCAAACAAATAAACTCGTAGGGCTAATGTAGCTATTAGAATGAATGTGTTTATGCCCAGATGAACAGCTGTCCAAAAAATTCAGTTAGATTTATGAACAGCACATGAATTTAGTGACAGCTGGTAATTCTGTTAAACATAGTAAACCTACAGGCAAAGGATATCAAAACAACACTGTTTTTAAGGAAAGATTAAATAAAAACCATTTTTATACAAAAAAGGTGCATGTCCATGGGTACACGTGGATGAGGTGAGTGAGTGTGTTAGTGAGAGCACATTTTGCAGACATACTCTCAAAGTAACTGAAGTGTTTTCAGAGCAGGGGAAAGACTGAGGTAGGTGAGACATGACACGGAAAACTTCTCCTAATGAATGAACAAAAAGTAGACAAGAAGTAGGATGGTCTGCAGTAGTTGTTGGCCTCCGGCATGCTCAAGGCATATTCAAGACACTTAAGGCCACATCAGCTTAGGAAATAACATCACTTTGTTCTATGGTCTTGTGAACTAACTTGGTTTCTTGCAAAACTTCCATAGCTTTTGATCATCTTCTCTCTTTCTCCTCATATTCTTCTGCTGAAGTAGAAAAAGGGGCAGAATTGAAATGCATAAATGCATGGCTTTTATGTGAACTGCATCTCTAACGACTTCCCTTTGTACTTGTATAATTTTAAGCTACTCTGACCAAGTTGTTCTTATTAAATCTAGCCCTCTGAGTCTGTATAATGCCTGGAGTGAGTTCAGGAGGACTGACTTTCCAAATGTAAATGCAGTGTGAGGTTAACACTTGGAGTGGAATAATTTAGAGAGTCCGTGAAGTTGCTATCACACAGGCTTTGCCACTGACTCCTTACTGGTTGGTTTCCTGGAAGAAGTGATACAAAAGGAGGATAACATCTACATGGCTGCATACTTGAATTGGGTAGAGCGAAATTGTGCTTCTACTAGAAAAAGCAATAAATGTACAGGTGACTGTATTCATCCTGTGAAGGAAAATGAAGAGGTGGTTTGACTACAGATGTAAATTGTCTGATAAACTGACCGAATGAAGACTTTGTGTTAGACTTTCTGATAGATATTCAAATTAGAAGTGATGATAGTAGAGAATGCAAGATTGTTGTAATGTTAGGAACCATTGTGTTTAGCAGAGTTGCTAGGTATTGAAAGATAACAGTAGTCACTGAATTTAATCACAAGTCTGTCTGCTTTGTCAGTCTACTATTTAAAAAAAACCCCAACAACCTACATGTTTGTTTGTTTTGGGTTTTTTTGCGAATATTTGAAAACAAGTTAAAGCTGGATCAGTGATCTGACGCGGTGTTAAAATTACAGATACCTAAATTTGAGTAAGTTATTTCAATTTATTTTCTGGTTTAGCTGTTGCTGATAATCCATTAGGAAAATAGAAGAGAGAATTTAACACTGTTATTGTTTTGTTACTTCATTGGAGGTAAGAAAACCTCTGTGTCACATAATGGAAAAAAACCCATGCTTGCATTTTCTCAGTGACTTTTCATCATTCCTTCGTACAGATTTCAATGACTAGCTTTTTCGTGACAACAGAGTGAATAAATTAATATACCCGTCTTTAAAATAGGGAGGTGATAGTCTGAGAAGATAAAACCTTACAGTATTTGAACTTTTACAATTCTTTTACTTAAATCAAAATCCATCTGAAGGGAAAAATGATTCATTTTTTACTTCCAGTAATTGCACAGAACTTGGATTACGTGTTTTTGTGGAATATAGGATGGTTTGATGGTATAAGAGTCAAAAGACCTGAGCGTGCATAAGGCCTGGTTCTCACTTAGTGTCAAGGTACTGGTGTTTGACATTTCTTGGCTGCTGTGGCATTACTGTGATTCATCTCAATGTATTAACATAACAGAACATGATTGATGTAACAGCATGTGACATATCAAAACAACACTATAGGAGGCCAAGGAATTCCATTTTTAATACTGCTGCAAAGAGGCTATTAATTTTCTGAGAGTTTTCATTCTGACTTGCTAAATTTTTGTCATTTTGATCTGAATCCAAGTGAACTCCTGAGGTGTTATGAGGAGAGACTATTTTTAAAAGCCAGAAAGTCCAGAGACAAGGCCCTGAAACAGTATCAAGGTCTGAACATACAACATTTATGATGAACCAAACAGAAAGCAAAACCCCAGTTTTTAAATTATGTGTTTTTTTCCAAAATATCTTGGTTTAGCATCAGCATAGTTTAGAGGTTTGCTTAAGAGGAAATCTGAGATTAAAGTCTGCTTTTATGGCTTTTGTGCATTATAAACTTATGAAGACATAATTTTCAGATTATATTTTTGACCTACTAGCCATTGCTTCTTATAGAGGTAGAATTTCATTGTATACAGCCTTTGATCACTTGGCTTCCAGTTTTCATCTGCGGTTGGAGCTGAAAATATTATGACCATCATATTGTTTTGGTTGTTGCAGAGTTTCTTAAGCTTTCCTAAGCTTTCCAGCAGTGTATACAAGAATGACTGCCCCTTGCAAAAGTGAGGGCTTGAGGGAAGGATTGCATTTACTCAAAAGGCCAGCCCATGTCCCCATGAGAACTCACCTACTCTAAACTCTCCCTGAGCTCTGAAGTTTGCATTGGTGATCTCTTCTGAAGTATGTTTCATGTGTTTTATTTTTTGTTCAGTTGGATATGGTCACAAAACTATTTTCTGAACCTGCTATTTTAGATGTATTTAGAGAAGCAATGTCAAACGATACGTACATTGCCACACTGGAGAGCTGAGCAGAGGTGTTCTCTCCTGGGAGAGGATCCAAACCTTGTAAGTTATAGTTCATAGCTGGACAAGACTTGGATGTCAAGGTTGAGAAACTGAGCAGTGATGACCACTTCAGTTAAAAATAGCCGGGCCTGTTAATCATGAAATCTGATGAATGTGTTAAAACTGCAGTCATCTTTTCTTGAGGAGGTCCCACTGTTGACCAAAAGGCTGAGAGTCTGGAGAACGCAACAGGGATTTTCTCCTACAGTTAGAGAAAAGAAGTAGTGAAAATGTCATGGAACTTTTGGGATCTTTTGTGTTCAAAGATGAAGGTGAGACAGTGTGATTCTTTTTTCTGGTCTGTGCGTACTTTCTCTAGAAATATAAGTACTCCTTGGAGAATTTGTACAAAAGTTCTTCAGCAATGTAATAGAAAGCTAAAGGAGTTTAAGAAAACTTTTTATTAGTAAGAGTTTGAATAATTCTTTCTTCACTATCAGTAGAAAAAATGTGGCTTTTGTTATTGTAATGTGATTTTTGCTATTGCTGGTTACTCCAGAAATAGAACAAGTACTATCCTGGAGATGAGACTTCTTTTTCTGTCTCTGAAATACTGTATCTTAGAATTTTAGCATACAAAATAGCAATCAGTGAGTATTGTGCTTTGTTTATTTATTTATAGCTATGATGAACATAATAAAACCAAAAAATCTGAAGAGCAATAGAAGAAAGAGCTGAAAAAATGGAATGCAAGCAGGAAATGGAAAGAAATCATTAAACAGCAGAAAGATGATGTATCTGGTGCTCTGCTCAACTATCTGAAAGATGCTCGTTACAGATTATGTTGGAGCCGTTTAGATCTCAGTGTATTAAATTAACTAAATCAGCACAATTATAAACTCTTAGAAACAGATAAATTAAAAGTGGTCATTTTGAATCATATGAAGCTATTTCATTTCTTCAATACAGATTTCTAGCTAATGTCTTTATTTTGCTAGTAGAAACATCTACCAGATTTTCAAATACTGATAACTAGTTTGGTCTAGGTGGATCCTTCCCCTGTTTGTGTCAGGCTCTTATGTTTTGCTTGTTAGCTTTTCAGACTATTGGTGGAAATAAAATGATCATGGCGTTATGAGATTTGCTTGGATTGCAAGTAACAAAGAAAACAGATTACTTCAATTTCAGTGTAATTTGACATTTTGAAGAACATTTTCTGCAGCTGTTTTCTGCCAAATACCTGATACATAAATTATAGGAAATATCATTTTGTGGGGGAGAAAACACAAATATAAATTTTGGGGTGAATCATTTGTCATTTGTGTCTAATCTTTTTTAGGATTATTACATTTTGAACAAGATGTGATGAGGCTTACTGAAATTTTCTGACCATCAAGTTCAGTCCAATATATTGCAAACACCTTCAACATGTAATTTCTTTCATAAACTCCAAAGTCTTTCTTTTAGATCATTATAGTTTGGGTTTGGATTATTGTTTTTATTATTATTTTTTCCCACTGTCTTGGAAGGCTGTTCTGGAAAAGATATTCACTACCTTTTTGTTTGGGAGTCTTGCTCCAGTCTCTAGCATATTCCTGTACCTATGACATGATTGTTACTCTTCTACTGGAAATTGCTTGAAGATACATATGTTTATATAGACTTAGTTTTGCCAATCTGTCAGTAGTAATGAGTTACTTGATGTGAATATCAGCATTTAGATATCATTATTCATAAAAGACACAAATAATAGAGGTTCACTGAAAAGTAATTGCAGTCTTACGTCTGTGATGCATGTTAGTTATAACTGAAATAGCTGAATTATCTAGATATCTGACTTGAGGCTCCAAATATAAGTACTTCTTTATTACCTATTATCATCCATTCAGCAGAAGCTTATTCATCTTAAGTAGAAGGTTTTGATAACCCATCACTGTTCTATCACATATAGTTAAAAAGTGAACCTCTGTTTTGAAACACAAAGAATAAATAACCATCTGTGGAGTGTTAATCAGCTGTAGTTGATACATCCTCTTCCCTTCTTATGAGAAGGTGACAGTCTTATTAGTTCTTGCAGGAATAGAAGAAAAGTTGGGAAGAGAGTATGAGTTCTTCTCCTCCTCCTTCCGTTAGCATTAGTTATTGTCAGATACTTATGGAGTTCCCTCCTGCCTGGATTGAGACTTGTATCAAATTATATGCAACCCCCTGAATTCATAAGTGTCATGTACTTGTTAATATATATATGAATAGTATTATACTTAAGAAATATTACATGTGAGAGATTAGTATTATGTCTTTAAGATAACACTTTCAAGCACAAATCAAACACTTTCATGTGAATGGAATATTCTTTATTTTGTTCAAACATTAGTGATGGGATAATGTAAGGAAGACAGTCCATTTTGTTGGATGTGCCAGATTTCTAAATTAAGTAGAATAAATACCTTGTGTGGGGCATAGTGTCTTCGATATATGTTCTTTATAAATCAGGGTCATGTTGAATTTCTGCACATAATTTTCTTTTACAGTTTTGTATTTTTTTTCCCCATCTTTGAAAGAATGAGGTAGGAAAGTGCAAGATCAAAATTAGATGGAAATCTACTAAATAGTGCTTATTATGTTTTCACAGCTAATGAGTTTCCCTGGGATATATGTGCAAGTAGTCTGTGATATTAACATAATATCCTTGTGCCTACTCAGTTCCATGCACTATCCTCATCTACCTGAAAACTGTGAAGGAAAAGAGAAATACAAAAGCTATCACTGCTACCCACTCATATCCAGAGGAGATGATTCTCATTCTTCTGTCCTGCTACATATCATGGGCCAAGAGCATTTTCCAATACCTACAGTATGAAGCCATAGCTTCTGTTTTATCTCCAGTGTAACTATTAGGAAATATGCATGTATCTTGTAGTGATTTCCATACAATTTTAAATTCTTCAGTGTGTAAATACTTGGCTTGTTAATGATCATGAAAGCTCTGACAAACCCCTCTTATCAGAGATGTCAGCATATGCTCTTCTCTTGTACATGGTCCTGAGTAGTAGGGTACAAGTGGTAGAGGAATGATTTATTGGAATAGTTTTGATATATGAACTAAGTTCCATGACCTGGTATCCATGACCATAGGTATCCATTTCATTAGTCGTTATCAGTGCTGTGTAAGTAATAAAACATTTACCACTATTACTTCCATAGTGGGATATTATTTTTTTCTTCCAGACATATCTCTGAAGCACTTTCTTGATTCTTAAGAATTTCATACATAGAATTTTTTTAATATCTCTGAAGCACTTTCTTGATTCTTAAGAAAACAATTTGAATTTCATACATAGAATTTTTTTAGAAAAATTAGATTTCTATTTTTTTCTTTTGTTACCAGAGAATCGTTAGCAACTACTGCAAGATTTATATTCGTGGAAATGTTTACAGTCTTTAACTAGTGAGGATGATGCAGGGAAAAGAGAATGTGTGTTTAGACAAGATGAATTGTGTTTGTCTTTCCACTTAGTTTTGAAATATTTACATGTATTCTTGTAACATTGCATTAGAGAATTTGCATGTTAGCCACACATCGTGTCACATTAAAGATGATTTGACCTTAGAAGATATTCGAACTAAAGCATGAATGGCAGTAGGAGTACTTTACATACAATACTTCCTACTTATAAAATAACTTCTAGCATTTTTTTTTTCTGGAAGATTTTACTTCCTAATTGCATTCCTGTTATCGCCTTTGTACTCTACTGTATTTCATTGCAATATAGAGATATAAAGTATAAATGAATTTCTGTGCCAGATCAGCTGAGGAATCAGCCTAATCTTGTATTCTATTTGGTAGCAACCAGTACCAGAGATTTGAAAGAAAACAAGAAATTCTGAAGGTAATAATACTGGCACCCATTACCCAGAAGTTAAATTTCTTCCTCAAATAAGTTGTTGATTGCTGGTACCCTGTATAATCATATACTTCATTTACAGACACTTTACTGGGGGGAAAGAACATTATTGGAAAACTCCATGCTATTGGAACTCCAGGTGGTTTTTGTTTAGGTTGTCAAGCTGTGTTGTGTTTTTTAGTGTTGCTGGGTTCCAGTAGTGGAAACAATTCCAGTACTTTATTTTGTACAATATAAAAGAAGGACCTCTTCTCACATTTAAAATATGTTAATTTTTAGTTTTTCTGTATCTTTATTAGATATGTGACTGAACAAAATGCATCAGCAATTTGTCCAGAAAGATAATTCACATGCAGGGAGTAATGAAATTAGGGTGATTAGAGTGTGTGAACAATACAAATAAAGAAGAGGGTCATGTTGAATTTCTAAGACCTCATATATTTCAGTAAGCTCGAAATAATCTATTGCTTATTTAGTTTGAATGTTCCCAAGGCATGTCCTGAAGGAACACAGCCTGTAGTTGTGTGGCTTGAAGACTACCCCAAGCACTGAGTGGCAACTGCTTTGATTCCCAGTTCTTTGAGGAGCTTCAGTTATTTTTTGCACTGCCCACATGAAAGGGGCCCATTCCCAGAAGGGCTAGGAGAAGGCTGACAAAGGCAAGGAGCAAGTTTGGTCAATGTCCAAAGCTAAAATCCTCATGATGGAATGCAATAGAGAAAATAACGGCAGTAAAAATCCTCTTCATCACCTTCATTATGGCTTTACTACTACACTGAATACTAGAGAAGCTGAGCCCACTGCTCAGTGTTTCATGATAATAGAGAAGAAACTAAAAATATCACTGTTTGTCCCCTCTCTTTTTTGTAGACTGAGATTTTTTTTTTTTTTAAAAAAGCTCAATTATTTCTCATTTGTCCCACCTGTATTTATTCATTAATCAGAGCTACTACTGATTGGGCTGCCAACTCAGCCACTCATTCCCCACGTTGCTGTGGGCCTCACACAGCTCTCAAGTAGCAACCCTCATTTATCTCAAAGTGGTATAACTGATATTTAAAGGTCAATATTGGCTCAAATCATCTGTGGGTTTGAGTGCTGAAAAACAACGGCAGCAATGTACATACACGAAGAAAAATCTCTGGTCAGCTACTTTAGGTCTAAATGATTGCAGTTATCAAAAGTGAAGACGTCTTCTGGGAGCTGATATTTCCTTTTTTCTATAGGCAGAAAGCATTGCTATATGAGAAACGTTTGTGATCTGGCATTTCTATGTGAAAACCCTGATTTTTGTTGTTGTTGTTGAGAAAGTCTTACATTTGATCACAAAGAATGTGTCAAAAAAGTTCTATTTCTCTAGGTAAGGTGCCTTACGTTAATAACATCTAAGTTTGAGAGGAAAAAAAACAAAATTATAAAGAAATAATAGTATTATTCAATTTTATAACAGCATATTTGATTTGTATTTTTAAAAATATAATAGCAGAGATTGTCAAAGTGCAGCATAATTTGAGTAAATAATCATTATCATACATCATAAGCTACAGCAAAACTTTCATCAGTATGTTCATTGTAAGGCATATGGAAAAACAGGCTTTTCCCTGTCTTGGCCATTGTGATTCTTAAGGTGTACGCTGCTCCTTTCCATTATTTCTGTATGTATGTCTGCATAGTGTATGTTTCTGTATATGCAGCTATGCACCTACATTTCAAGTCCTATCCCACAAGTTCAGATGCAAAAAGACAAGACTTAAGTAAAATTTTCAGTATGTCTTTTAATTATAGTAAAAGGATTTGGTTTTGCAGCTAGGAAGATAAGGTTTATAATGTAACTTTAAATTCCTAAGCCAATCCTATCTACCAAGGAGCCAAAAGAGGAGAAAAAAACAACAGATGTATATATATA
>NW_010297533.1:0-669 GCF_000700745.2 Antrostomus carolinensis | reverse complement strand
AATTGGGCCTTTGCCTTCCTAGTTGCATCCCTGCAAGCCCTGACCACATTTCTATATTCCTCACAGGTGGCTAGACCCTTTTTCCGCATTTCATGGACCTTCTTCCTCCCTTTGAGTTTTTCCATGAGCATCTTGCTCATCCACGTGGGTTTTCTGCTACTCTTGCCTGATTTCTTTCTCCTAGGGAAGCACTGATTTTGGGCTTGGAGGAAGTGGTGCTCCAGTCTCTTGTGCCCCCTTACCTTCCAACACTCTAGTCCATGGGATACTCACAAGTAGATCCTTGAAGAGGTTGAAGTTGACTCTCATAAAGTCCAGGGTTGCAACCCTACTTAATGGCTTGCATCTTCCACATGAGATCCTGAACTCCACCATCTCATGGTCGCTGCAACCTAGGCTGCCCCCAACCTTCACATCCCCAACCAACCCTTCCTTGTTAGTAAGAACAAGGTCCAGAAGCACACCTCTCCTTGTCGGTTCATCCACCACCTGCGTCAGGAAGTTATCCTCTAAGCATTGCAGGAACCTCTCGGACTGCGTGTGCCTGGCCATGTTGCTTTTCCAACAAATATCAGGGTGATTGAAGTCCCCCATAAGGACCAGGGCTTGAGATCTTGAGGTTACTCTCAGCTGCCTGCAGAAGGCCTCATCCACCTCCTCATCCTGATC
>NW_010297532.1:23536-67610 GCF_000700745.2 Antrostomus carolinensis | reverse complement strand
ACAACAAGGGCAAGTGTAGAGTCTTGCATTTTTGTAAGAACAACCCCATGTACCAGGACAGGATGGGGACAGACCTGCTGGAGAGCAGCGTAGAGGAAATGGACCTTGATGTCCTGGTGGACAGCAGGATGACCATGAGCCAGCACTGTGCCCTTGTGGCCAAGGCCAATGGCATCCTGGGGTGTATTAGAAGGGAGGTCGAGGGAGGTTCTCTCCCCCTCTGCTCTGCCCTGGTGAGGCTGCATCTGGAATATTGTGTCCAGTTCTGGGCCCCACAGTTCAAGAAGGACAGGGAACTGCTTGAGAGAGTCCAGCACAGAGCCACCAAGATGATTAAGGGAGTGGAGCATCTCCCTTATGAGGAAAGGCTAAGGGGGCTGGGTCTCTTTAGCTTGGAGAAGAGGAGACTGAGGGGAGACCTCATTAATGTCTATAAATATGTAAAGGGCGAATGTCAGGAAGATGGAACCAGGCTCTTCTCAGTGATGTCCAACGGTAGGACAAGGGGCAGTGGGTGCAAGCTGGAGCCCAGGAGGTTCCATGTAAACATAAATAAAAACTTTTTCACTGTGAGAGTGATGGAGCACTGGAACAGGCTCCCAGGGAGGTTGTGGAGTCTCCTTCTCTGGAGACATTCAAAACCTGCCTGGGTGCGTTCCTGTGAGACCTACTGTAGGTGATCCTGCTCTGGCAAGGGGGGTTGGACTAGATGATCTTTTGAGGTCCCTTCCAATCCCTAACATTCTGTGATTCTGTGTGATTCTGTGATTCTGTGACAGACAGCATAGCACTTGGAAGGGAAATTTTTTGAAACATAAATTTCAGATATTTCACTCATTCTAAAATAAAATGCTGTTAGCCCTTGTGGACTAGTTTGATATTCTAGTACTTTCCTCTAGAATGCATAGTCTCATCTTACTTTACCTGTGGTTGTGTTTTACTGGAATGTATTTAGAAATGTTGCTGTACTAAAAGAATCAACTTTTTGCTTAATAAACATAATTTGAAATATTATCAACGCTATCTGTAAAAATTATAATGAGACAAAAGACAGTCAACAAATATTGCGTGACTTGTTAGAATGACCAGTTTCCTGTACTGTACATGCTGAGGATGGATGGCTGATGAACACACGTAAGAACTGTCTCATGTTGCACACCTTCTTTTGACCAAAATCTCCTTGAAGAGACCCAACACTGTGGCATGGCTGTGCCTGGGATGTGGGCAGCAGCCATCCTCCGATGGCTATGTGAATCCACTGAAGGGCTGCTGAACTTCCTCCTCTGAATGTTTCTGCTTATATGTTTATACTACAGGGCAAAGTTGTAGCAATTTTAAAAATAACCATTGCTGAATTCTTATGGCAAAACGTGCACAGATTACGACCTTATATTCTTTATTTTACCAACTTTGATCACAGCGTAACTGTCGTTTTGTGTTACATGTAAAAAAATATTCGTCCTATTCATGCCTCTATACAGATTAATATATTAAAATGTGACTTATTGAGAAAATATACGTATGGAAAACAACAGTCCAATAAACAAAGTTAACTTTAAAGCAGATTTTGTCTAAATTTTCTACTAGCATTAATTATATTTTTTAGTTGTTTTTTTTAAGTGGTTTATAATTATATTTTATTTTTAATGAAAACCAGTAATGAAAAACATAAATAGTATATCCTTTAATGATCAACACACTAACTAATTCCACTAATGTTGAGTAGCATGTGCTGAAATGATGGATTATCTTAAAATATAATTTTACTAGCACTGCTGTGTAATTTGTTAAGCATTTAGTAATAAGTATGTCTAATAAAATATGAAAAAAATATTTAGAAAATGAACCATAATTTTAATATAATTTTAATTAATGGGAGTGCAATTGCAGTGGTTTAAATTACATTCCCAGTGGTAAAAAGCCTTTCAAACCTAATTTGTAAGCCAAGATGGTGGCTTTAATGACTGGCAGCAAAGTTTCTTCAACAGATTTCATGGGGCATGATCCAAAGATAATAGGTTTTCAGCCCAATGACAATCCAATTACAATGCCAATCAAAGCCAACTTCATGCACTCTAATTATCAGATTTAGCTGTCAGTTCAAATACAAACATAACACTTTTATTTAAATAAAAATTTAATTTAGAAAAAAAGAAGACTTCATGTGTGATTTATTGAGACTGCAAGAGCAATCTAACTTATTTCTCTAGTAATATAATAAAATCAGTCTTGTATTAAAAATGTGAAAACTTTTCATTCTCCTGTATGTGCTATGCTGTATTATTCAGGAGTTAATTTAAGCAAAAAAGCATAACATAACATGGCAGCAGATATTTGCAGACTAGAAGTAGGTTAAATAGAGTAGCAAGGTTTCAATGAGACAAAACTCCAAGTGAATAAATGACAAAACCTAATTAGTTTTTTACCAGTAATCAGGAGAAGCTATGTTAAGACCACAACCCATTTATGTAGCTCTACAGCACACATAATCTATTGTAGCTGTCCTCTCTTCTCTGTCTGCTTCTGTGTATAATGAGTGTGTAAATGCATAGCTTTTTATTATATGTGTGTGCTTATTTGTATACAAGCAGAAGAAATATGTAAGTTATAAAAAAGCACAAAAAACGTTATGTTAAAATAAATTTAATGTTCCAGATACAGGCATCTCCCAGCTGAAATAGCCCCATGGTACCTACCAACTGCAACCTCACTGTTATTCTCTCTCTCTATCAGAAGTTATTATTTATTAATTAACATAATTATAAAAATCTCAATATAGGAAGGAAAAGCTAGTTCAGGACTCTCTATGCTATAATACATTACAGCACAATTATCAGCTCAGGCTTAGTTGAAACAGAGGTAATTGTCCTATAACATATTTAATACATATAAAATCCTGTCTTCCCACAACTAAAAGAAATAGGAAAAAAGAATTACAGAAGAAGCAATTATTATACCATTCTTTAAGAATGTGAAATGATTTCCACTTGCCATTTACTCCCCCTGCTGTAGATCAGCTCCTAAATGTTTGGTAGTTTGTTGGTTATAGCTGGCATACCAAGGGTATTAGATTCTATATGGGTATTAGATTCTACAGGCTCTTATCTTCAGTGCATATTTTCCAAAAAATATGTCCATTGCAGATAAAAAAGGTGATTCTTATATTAGGGTTGACAAAAACAAAAGATAAGATGATGGTAGGTGCAAATACTAACAGTAACACATTTACTGTCAATCCAAATATTTGAAATTAATTTCTACAGTTTTCACTACATCCAAACACTGAAAGTGAATTAAAAAACTACTCATTGGCTTGCCTGTGCTCACCTTCATGTTACTTCTGCTATGACAGTGTTCTTTATCATGAAACTCAAGCCTTGCCAGCCTCACCTTCCTACTACTTTCCATCATCTAATTGCCAGTCCACTTCACTCCTCTCCTTCTCTCTCTTTCAGATGTCCATTACATCATTCTTTGCTACTGCAAGGGACTCAACCTCATGACCACTACGCAAGTACAAAGAAAAAGGATCTCAGGAACTGGAATAAATGGGGAGGAGAGGTACCACATTTATATATAATTCTGAGATGATCATCGATCTGAAGATGGAGCTACCAGATCCTTGAACTCACCATCATTTCTCATGATTTGAGGGTTCTAAATAGCCATGTAGTCTTTGCATTTGAATTTACAATGACTTCAGAGTTCAGCCAACAAAGAAATATAAAATTAAATGGCAGAGCTAAGTTCAGTAGTGTTACATTTAAAACGCTCTCTGGAGATAACCATCCAAAGACACGCAGCTTCCCCATGTGTTAGCCTATTTTCCCTCCTCTTTGGCAGTCACACCTTGCAGCCCCTCTATATCTGAGCACCTCTACCAGAAAGTTTCTCTATGAGAGGGGACAGGTGGATCCTGGATGCAATCTCAAGACCAGCTACTAGCTGAGAAAAGTTAAGAAATTCACAATTACATTTTGTCAAGGTCATTACATTCCTCTGCTCCCTCCAGCCCAAGTTGGAAGTTAGGAACTTAATTCTGCCAGTTACTGTAGCTGTTTCAACTTGAGTCATTATTACTGTTTGGCTAAGACATTGTTTTCTGTATGTTTTAATTATAGAATTTTGTTAGTTAAGAAAAGGAAGGTAATATTGATGTATCTTTTGCACATGGAACACTGAAAAAGAAAAACACAGCATATATAATGGACACCTCTCAATAGCCTGGTTTGGGACTAGCTTTAAGAGTCTCTGGATTTTGTTTGCATTACTTGCCAGATGTAATAGGAAAATTTCCCGACTTAAATATCACAAGAACACGAGCCATAATTTATCATCGTTACTATTACTATTTTCATTACTACTACTACTTTTGCTTTCTAACTCACTCAGGCATCAAAAACTGGAAAGATAATTTTGAAAGCCTATTTATCAATTTGACCATGCTTATACACTGTGAATTTAGAAAGTACACTGAAAAATTTTAGAATTCCTTTACTACCTTCTGTTCAAGTTTGATCTGTGCTTGGAGAAAAATAGTCTGAAAATTGTTTTGTTCAAACTTACCTGGCAACACAACTGTGTTGGGTTTGTGTGTGGTTTAGGGGTGGAGGGGTGTGGGGAGGGGCATTTTTTGGTAGTGGGGGAAAGGCCAACTTGTGAGAGTGAAAACTCCCCTGGTTGCAAAGTGGAGACCCCTAGCCCAGGCTAGGCCAGTGAGCACTAGAGAAACGCCTCTGCAAATCCATAGTTGTGAGGGGAAGGGCTGGCCTGAAAAGAAAAGGTGGAGAGAGCCTGGAGGAAACACCATTGACCTGAAAACAAAGATGACCATCGGCCTAAACAAAGAGGGAGCTCAGTTGCCAGAGGAAGGAGGAGGACAGTGAACCTGAGACACCCAGTTCAACTGCAGGGGTAGGAGAAGGCAGAGGAGGTTCCTGCAGTCCATGGAGATTCAACAGCGGAGCAGATGCCCACGTGTAGGCCATAGAGGACTCCACGCCAGAGGAGAGAAGTTGAGCCTGAGGGCAAGTGTGACTGAATTGAGACCCTGAGAGTCACTCAATGCCAGAGCGGGGATGGACCCCCAGAGTGAGGGGTGAGTCTGCAGCCTGTGGATGTCCCCATGCCGGAGCCAGGAGCTGAGCCCAAAGAGGTCCATGACTCCATGGGAAGCTCACTTTGGGAGATTTTGTTTCTGGACTTTCATGTCGGGAAGAGCAGCAGAGGTGAACCAACTGAACCCCCATTCCCTGTCCCCTGTGCCGCTGGAGGGGGTGGGGAAGGTAGAGAAACTGGGAGCAAAGTGATTTGAGCCTGGGAAGAAGGGAGGGGTGGGGGAAGGTGTTGTAAGATGTGGTTGTTTTGTCTACTCAGATGAATGGCAACAAATTAAATTGATTTTTCTTCCCCAAGTTGAGTCTGTTTTGCCCATGACCATAACTGGTGAGTGAGCCATCCCTGTCCTTCATTCCTAATCTGTGCCCCTTTGTTGTGTCTCCCATCCCATCTCACAAGGTGGGGGGAGTGAATGCAGGACCGCGTGGTCCCACTGTGGGTCAAACCACCACAACAACATAGAACATAGCATCAGCAGGGACATTAGGATATGATCTAAATGTGCCTGTGTTCATTGACATTAATAAGATATACAGAAACTTATATCAAATGGTGAATCTAACTCATAAATCTGTTTTGTTGTTTTCATTTTATACAGTTTGAACATCACTATTAAATGCTTTTTAGATTTGTAGTATTTTATAAAATAAATGCAAGAAAGATAAATGAAATCAAATTTTTAAAGTAATAAGCAAACTATTTTGGTTTTATAAATTCTTCTGCATCGTTTAAGACTTTTTTTTCCAGTCACATTAGAGCTGAGGTGAACATTTCGGAAACAACAGCTAGTCGAATCCTTGAAGCTATTAAAACTGTTTTCCAAGGTAAAGCATCATGCCAAGAACGATACTAACACTCAGCATAGAGTAAAATATAAGAACATTCAGCAAAGCATACCAGAAAATTATTGGGCTAACCTCTATTAATGGAAATATCTTAAGCGCAATAATCCCCTCATACAGAATCTATACAAAGAATGTAAAGTTTGTTAGAATGATGAATCAGAAACTTTACCCATGGATGTTTTATGCCATTCAAACAAAGCTAAGGTATTTCATTTTCTGAAATGCTGATAAACTACTTTGTGCATTTCATCAGAATTTTACCAGCTTGAAAGCGACAGCAGAATTATTTTTTTTTAATAGCTGATACACTCAGTCATCACACATGCAAAATGGAAAACCAGATTTAATTAGCTTAGACTGTGGACTTGGATATACCCTTTTCAAATGGACATAGTTACGCTGCATCATCACTGTGTGTAAAAAACTGCCCCACTGTTTAAATCTTCAATTCTACCTATTTCTCTGTATTCTCAAGGACTACGCAGGACGCCAAACAGAAATTTACAGATTACCAACCTTTTCCTTCATTTTAAAAACAATATTTGAATTCTGAAAGCAGCCTGACCTGTATTCCTAATTTTTTTATTCATTGAGGATAATGTCCTTTCACAGAATAAGATGACTTTTTATCAGTTTGACCCAGAGAAAAATGTGACACAGATTTATATTCATACACTCTTTTCTGATTTTGATGTGGATCCAACTCTGCCATCCTTATTCAGGGCAGTAGAATTAGGTCCTCAGTGCCTAAACAGCGAAGATCTAGAGCATAAGGAAATCTGCAATAAGCAATTACAAGTTCTAGACAAGGGTGAACTGGAAAGATGAGGGGGCTTACTTCATTTCATTAAGATAATGCAGTGGGAAAGGTGAATATGTGAAAGAGTGCATGAGCATAAGAGAAAGAGCTCAGCAAACATCCTTCTTAAATTAGATGGATCCTAGTTTTGTGTTACCTTGCTTGCCCTTCAGGACAAGCAGAGAGGCAAAGGAGATAATTTTTTTTTTTCTTTTTTTAGAAAGTTGTTCTTTTGGGGATGCTCATGGCTAGTAATGGAAGGTCATTTCTCAGTAACAGTGTTCCTTGAGATGCATAGTGGTCATATACAATCTAACTAGGTCATACTCATGTCTCATCACTTGAAACTCACAAATTTCCCTTTGCTCTTCCCGTCGTCCTGCTTATTATGGGACATGCAAGGAAAAACGCACTCACTGCTATTTCAGATATCAATCACAAAGGACACACTTAGAAGGAGTGGGGAAAGTTGATTTGGAACTGAAGGTATTTGTGGAGAAGGAAAGAAAGTCAATTACTAGTAACCAGCACTCTTCAAGCTCCTGTAACCCCAACTACTAATTTCCTACCCAGGCGGATCTCAAATTTCTTCATCGAAAGAGACACTGCAGCATTGCTCTATCAAGTATTGCATGGGCTCTTGAAGCATCAGAGAAGGAGCAGCATCTGCAAATGGAGCTACTCATACCTGCACAGAAGATACCTGAAAATCCAGCCTTTTCCATACCTGTCACAATCTATTGATTGTCTCCAGACAATTTCCATTTTCAGTGGAAAATGTATCCCATTTCTTGTTAGCTCCCACTAGCTCCAAAAACCAGAGTAATTTTGTTGACATTATCAGCGTTTTGTCAGGGATCAATTTCACTCAAGTGTATATTATTTTTATAATTTGGGGCATTTATCTAATTTTAAAAGATTAATATTGCTCTATTACACTGGAGATATAGGGTGCAAATACCACAGATAAATGGGATTATGCTACTCATCTTGGATAAAGAAACACAGCAGGTTACACCTTTTACTTATTTATTTATTTCAGCTTTACACTGAAATCAGTGTAAATAGGTTATAAGTTGTTACTTGGAGCCAAATGAAGTTTGAGACTTTTAAAACTAACTGGAGGTTTTAGTAGCCTTTATTTTCTGAAACAGGATTTCAGATTGCACAGTTAAACCCTTTTGTCAACTCAGAGAGTTGGGCTACTTGTGCTTCAGGTGGAAATCCCACATGTTGCTAAGCAAAACCAAGATGATGGAAATGTAGACATCTCACTTATACTCTTGCTCCTTCAGCAAAACAGACCTTTAGCCTTAGCAAGCCATAGCAGTATAACACATTGTAAAAACAGTAACAATAGCAAAAATTATTAAACATTTATCTCTCCCATGAGTGAACATCTGGCATGTATCAAAACGTTGCCTTGGGGATTTAGCACCAGAACCTTTAACGTTTTATACGACAATGCCTAGAGAGGCCAATAATGGAGCATATTCCACATAGGTTTTTTAATCACTGGCCTCTTGAAAATATCAAGAGCAGAAGTTGAACCACATATCACTTTATAAATGAAATGCTAGCATTCTCATTTGTGACACAAGAAAAAATATAAACTGCATTTTTATTTAACTAAGAAGACATTTAAAATAAACAGTAGGGGAAAAAATAATACAAAATATGATATTGCAGACAGCAAACAGATGTGACAGAGGTTCTCTTTTTAGATCTCACACGAAGGACACTCTGCTAAGGGAAAGGACTCTTCTAACCTAGGAATTTTTCCAATGGTTTTGAGCTCACTACCTCTATAAAGCTTTTTTTCTCTTTCAGCTAAGTCTTAAAAAAGTTGAAGGAAGCCACTAAGAAAAGCCAGTCAAATATTACATGCCTGTAAGACAGATAGACACACGCAGACACACACAATCACCATGTGACAGCTCCAGGTCCAACCACAGATGCTCAAAGATTAAAAGCTTTCACAGTCTCAATGCTACAACTAACCTAAGAGCTCCCACCTACAACAGAACACTCTTTTTCATCATAAATTGGGGAATCCTCCTAACTCAGCAGGACATGAGTCACCAATGCAGCAGTCCCAGTCATCAGCATAAACTGGGGGTTCGCATCCAGCAACCTGCTTAGAGCGCGAAGCACACAAGCAGAGCAACCTCTGGGCCACGAGTGCTGTTACAACATTTGAATTCCACCTTACTTCACACGTCACGTTCTAGAGGAAATAACATACATGGGGGTGTTGCAATTACATCTTTAATCTTTTTAAAAAAAATATCTTTAGAAAAATGTATGAATCTGTTTCTAAATCTCCCAAGGAGCTCTAAAGCAACCATTTGGGAAGAGAGAGAGAGGAGTGAGTGGAGTGTGTGGTTTATGATTACACAAGTCTCTTTTTTTTGTAGGGACAAGACAAAGATTTATGTAATGCAAGAAAGGAATGCATGTAATGTGAATGATATTGGGAAGCAACAGAGAAAAACCTGATAGTGAAGATTAAAGTGCAGGGTCTCATATGAATCACGTGTTGGGTCAAGATACAAATGTGAGAGGAGAATATAAAAGGGTTCTGTTTGGACTCTTGTTATAATATGAAATGATTATACAACTGTTCTCAAAGCAGCACAGCTCTTTCCTCTTTTCCTATTAATAACTACATAGCTTTTTTAAAGAAAAGGGAAAAGAAAAACTTAAAAATCTTGTGATTAATATTATTAACAAGAATGTCCCAGCATCATAATCTCATAATTAATCCTGTTAGTTTCTTAAATAAGCACAACTAAATAAATTCTGATTGTTTCCATTTGTTTCTTCACAATATTTTAAGATCTATTAAGATTTTTTGTTAAATGTTACTATGTATGTTAGTATTAAAAATAAATTAAAAGGTTCAGCTATTTACCTTATCTAAGTGCTTTTGTAATGTATTAGAGGTTCTATATAAGCCCATAACAGATTTCCTTTCCTCATAAAGGAACATAGTCAGTTTATGCATAGACATTCAAGCAAAAGGTTGCAAAATAGTGCATTTTGGAGGAGATAAAGATACTGAAAAAAACCCTCAGAATTATACAGGGAGTATAAGTTAGTGTAGTACTTCCAGAGTACAGGATTTCTGGGTAGCATAAAGGATTCTGTTCATGAATTCAACCCTGATTAAACCGATAGTGGATATGATGCAAGAGGGTAAAGAATGAGAGAGACTAAGGGATGCTGTCACAGGCAAAGGGAGGAAGAAGCCAATGAATTGAGTCTGATGACAATTAAAGATCCCAAAGAGGAAATTACATGCAATACACTAGTTGCCCATTATTAAAAAAAATAAAATAAAATTACATCCTATAAAGGCTAAGAATGTCTTTTTTGATGATCAAGACCCAATATACGTTGACATCAAAAGACAGTGCTATAAAAGGACAGGTAGTCGTCAATAGACAATAACATTAAAGAAAGTAGAAACACACACTCAGGTGTGAGATGTGACTCAGTTTTACCTAGCCACAGGAAAGCAGTACTGCCATTAGCTCTGCAAATACACTCGGCTATTTCAGTGCTAAGTAACCTAAGTTTAAAACTGTATTTGTAGCATGAAATGAAATTATGATGCTAAAGTAAAATAAATGTCGAGCACACTCAGTCAATCATCTGTATCATTCTTTATGGCTCTCATTTATATTTGATATTGAATTGCTCACTTTTTAAAATTCAAATAACTCCCTCATTGATCCGGTCCTGAATGATTTTACTGAACATATCTTTTTAGTATCTAACACACTGTGATTTTGTTCCACATATGTTGTGCACTAGCTGATTCTATCTTAAGTTCACAAAACATATTAGGCTTAATAAATATATTTATGAGAATTACTTTGTATAGTCCTTATGCAATCAGCCATGCTGTGTATGATAGCCCAAGACAATGAAAACCCATTGACTTTTTGTAGCAAATTAGTCTACCACCTAATCGGTGAACCCTGCTAAGCTTTTGAATTATGACGAGAACCAGCAGCTCAGTTAGAACACTCAAATGAATTATATCAATTCATAAACTTGTTCATGTCCAGATTTCATTAGCCACACATTAACAGCATTTTATGTTTATTACTGCTCTGACATAATCTATAAATAACTGAAATGCTAATCATAGTGTTCTGCCGGGCATCATCATTTAATCATAAAGAGATACATTATTATAAACTATAATAGATAATAACAAGTCTGGGTCAATGGCCGCATATTAAAAGATCACAATTATATCCTATAAGGGTATGTACCTCATACATTTGGTGACACAAAGGTCCATATCTAATCACTTGCAAATGTTTCCCCTCTGACATACTTACAGTACAAGGTGACACAATTAAGAAAATATGCTTGTAAAACAGGGCAATCTCTGAGCATCAAAGTAAACAGAGAACAATTAATAGTGAGGGAAAACATTATAGCATTTGCCAATGGCAGTTTATTTAACTCTTTGTTTCTGGGTTTGTTTTTCTGTAGTAAAATAAATCATAATCACAACATTGGGAGAGTTTATTATAGCATAGAATACTGACTTCTTACTGCAGCAGCTACTGAGCCAGGGCTGCTGGATGTTACCTATCAGGCTAAAAATGTAAACCAAAAGGTTAAGTTGCCCTTCTTTTGCAATCCTATTGTCTACTCTAATGCATTCTTTCAATGACCTTATGTCATAAAAAAACTCTGATAATCAAATAGAGCCTGTATGATTTCCTTTAAGGAACACTTATTGACTGAAGCTTGAGCTATTCTCCAAGTCCATTTTGCAGTCCCCTCTCATGTTCAGGCATTCTGACATTACAGCTGCTTCTTTTTTTTCCTAAAACAGAGAAGTGATCTAGATCATATGTTTAACTTAAGAAGATGATGGAATCAGTAGCTTGTCAACTCATGGTAGTTCCATGTTTTTACTGAGGTAAAAACATCCTACCAAAATACCAGTTACAAAACAATAATTTCTATAAGAGCTTTACCAGCTAAACTAGTTCTAAGTGAGAAATGAGTCTGACCTGAGGACCAAGAATTAATTGCAGATTATCAGAATACAGCTGTTTTCTCTGTTGTTGTTTTGGGGGGTTTTTTTAAATGTAGGTTTTATTAGGGGAGGGGGGTGTTTTGGGGGGGTTTTTGTTTGTTGTGTTGGGGTTTTTTTTTAACAGAGAATTAGACTAATTTAAAGCTTTAGTTGAATAGGAAGCAAAGATGTAGTCTGTCATTGCAAGCACTTGCACCTCATAGCTCAGGGTGAACTGAGGGAGATAAAGAAAGGAATGTAAAACACTATGGAAACCAACCTCTGGAGACTTAATATTCTGATCAGCTCACCTCCGAACATCTGGCTCTTAAATGTTCAAGCACAAAAACAAGAGAGCTAATGAAAGCAGTACATATTATCTCTCCCATCAATGTACCTCACAAACACCTGCTAAAATTAAAACAAATTGAATCTTGATTGCTGATTAAGTACCCCTTCTTTAGCTAGATATTCTGTCATTATTTGCCCTGGCGCACAATGCATAAACTGATGAAAAGCTTGTGGTGGGCTGCAGCAGCAAAGGTTGATAAAAGATGATTGAAACATAGATGCATGTAAACTGCAGCACATTAACTTTATGTACTCTAGCTCTCAAAAAGTTAGGTTTAGATTTTTTCCTCATTTCCAGGGCAAAAATTAGTTTCATTTAAAATGAAAAGCACATAAACTGAACACATTTTTTCTCCAGAACATCCACATCCTAGAGAAGAGTTGAGAGATGGACCTCACAGTATTTACTACTGAGCTGAAAAATCTCTCTGAACAGTACTACTGTGCCTAGTGTGCTTTTTAGGCATTATCAAGTATGTGTGAAGATATTCAAGCATTTCTACCTGCATACCCATGAAAAAAGAACACAAAACCTGTTCAGGAATGTATGGCCTCTATTTATCTTAAATAGATGTTCAGGCAATAGCAAGAGAAAGGTTATATAGTTTACTGCCAATAAACTAGGGGAATGCTCTGCTTGCACACTTCAGACAGGATAAAAACATCCATTAGGATTTTCATCACACCAATATAAAAACCCTCCTACGTGAACACTGATGACAGATGTGCGGCTAATCTACCATGTTAACTTCATTTGAGAAGTTGTGGTTTTGTTCAAACTTTATTAGTTAAACTCGAATTGATCCCAATACATTTTAAGTCAGTATTTAATCTAGTTTAAGTATGTTTCCAGATATCATAAACTCTTCAGACATCATTGTGTTTACTATATATATATATATATGTGTGCATTCATGTAAATTTCACTGTTAAAATAATCAACTTTTATTTGACTCACAGTTCTCCAATAATCAAAAAAGAAAAAAAACCAGCAACATGACAGTGTGTAAATCCTTCTTAACAATAGCATCTACAAAACCTGTTTCTTGACTGACAATAAGGTCATAACAGCACATATGTTTGGCATATGTATTTCATCAATGGTGATTATAATGTGAACCAAGAATTAGCTTCAAAATGATGGGTTACTTAAAGATCTGGAAGAGGACATTTAAACAAAAGAAAAGAAATGTCCTGAATCACTTACTATAGCTTGACATTTTTTTTCCTCTTATTGCATTCTAAATTATTTAAATATACTATTAGACATCATATTGGAAAAAAACAGATGTTTTCTAATTATGAACTGATTTTACAGTGTGATGGTGTCACATATTTAAATTACAAATACACATTTTTAGCATTCCAGCTGTGCTTTACAAGAGTTTAATTTGCTTCTTGTGATATGTCACATTGCACCTGCCTTTTAAAACTCCATTAAATGTAAAACATTAGCCAAGCACAAGTATTAAGACATGTTGATGAATTCTAAAGATTTTTAACATCTTATAGAAGATGAAATTTATACAAAGAATTAATAATGAACCAGCTAAATGTTTATTTAAAATAACATTTACAAATATTTTAGAGAAGTACCAAATGGGACTGATGATTTGTGTGTATGTACATAGGCTGCACAGAGAATTAAATTTGTGCTCCTCTGCTCCTCTTGTACACAAGGTATTCCACAGTACTCCATAACCTAATGAGGTTAAATACTGATAATACAGTAAAATTTTGTAGGAAGTCAGCTATGCTCTCAGTCACTACACACACAGAGATATGGACATTAGTTGCAGTATTATCAATGGGAGAAATACTGGCTGCGGCACAAGAGCTATTCATATTCCTTCAAAAAGAGTCCATCAGTTTGGAACTTTCCAGCTGACAGGACTAGAGATAAATAATAAAAATACCAGCCTCACGTCTCACATGAAATACATTAGAATTATTTGCATTAGCACTGGCTGGTCATATGAACTTGAACCTCCTATTTTATCACCCAGAGTACTCCCTATTGATTTACATTTACCACTTACACAAACTACGTATGCGGGTATCTGTGACTCCATACACCCAGAATCTGACACACAATTAAGGCTATAAATATCTAAAAAAGAACAGGTAGATCATCAATGACAATGCTGTTAATAAACTATGATGATATTGTATTTCTGGGAATAAAAGAGCAATAGTTTCTAGGAGAACAGATTTTCAACTTTGAAGTAATTATCTTGTGATTCACAGAAACATGATACAGTGAGAGTACACACAGCTATTTATTGTCTTCTATGCTCTCTACAAATAACAACTATTGGCTTAGATTTCTATGCAGGTATGAAAAGAGAGAGAGTATAAACAACTCATGGAGAAAATGGAACACTGTTGACACACCTTTTATACCTGGTCTTCTAACAACAAAGAAAGAAGAAACTTGAAGCACTAGTCTCATGATTACAAAGATGTATTAAAGAATAGACAAACATAGATGCTCCTTTAGAGCTGCTTACTAGCTGCACACTTTCTAAACACACTCAGGAAGCTATTCATTAACAGTCTAATCCTACCAAGGGAAACTTTTGCACTGACATCAATAGGAACTGGCTCTACCACCACACCATAAAACTCATCGTTGTAATCTGTACTGGATCCTTGTCACTGAACCAATTTGGAAGGAAGGAGACTAGCCCTATCTTCTGGCCCCCTCGAAAAAGCACTGCCACTGCAGGTACTGTAACACAGCACAGAAATTATTTTCCCCAAATGTCCTGGTTTTGCTAGGATAGAGTTAACTTTCTTCTTAGTAGCTAGAAAGAACTGTGTTTTGGCTTCAGCATGGGATTTGTTATGAGAAGAATGTTGATAATGTACAATGACCTTGTGTTTCCGTAGTTTGCAAATGCAAAGGACTGGGAGGAGGGAAGCGTAGTAATTAGCAAAACCCAAATTGGTATTTGGATATGCCAATGAGACATTCTATACCATATCATGTTATGTTCAGTATATTAACAAGGGTTGACTGGAAAGCTGGGGGGATTCTCTCAGGAATCACTTGGGTTCGTTCTTTTGGAACTGTGGTTTTGGGGTTCCTTTTCACTCCTCCAGGATCGCTATCAGTGGGTGGTGAGCAATTGTATTGTACTTCACTAATTTTTATATATATTAACATCTTAATTATTATCAATACTATTTTATTTACTATCAATTATTAAATTGTTCTTATCCCAACCTACAAGCCTCCTTAACTTTATCCCTCCAATCCTCTCTCCTATTCCCTGAGGGAAGGGTAAGGAAGGGGGTGGTGCAAGTAGCTGTGTGGTGTTTGGCTGCCAGCCAAGTTAAACTACTACACCAAAGTAGACAGCTGTCTTCTTTCCAACCTTGTCTGGCATCACAAAACCCTCCGTGTGCACATCAGCTCTTCACCCACACAAAATGAAATGGCAAAGGGAAAAGCGAGCGGAGGGCAGGGAAAGCCCAATGAGAGACATGACAGCAACGCAGTTGTGGTAATCAAACTGTTATAATATATTTTAAAATGTAAGATTTTAGCAGCTACACATAATCATACCTGCGATTCAAAAGCTTCCATGCACTTAAATGTATTCGAGAAGAAATGTGAAGGCATTTGGACTAAAGTGTTATAAGTCCTTTGGACACATCTTACAGAGACATTTTCAGGGCAAGGCAGTGTTACAAAACGGAATGATTCTTCCTCAGGAGACCTTTCAAATATTCCTACTTGAGTTTTGACATGTGCTTTTTGTTTCAACACTGCATGATGCAGTAGTCTTTGTCATATACTGCAGTGTCATAAATAGGCAGATAGAGATTGTGTATGCTTTGCTAGAGGTAAAAAGAGGATGCTCTGCAGATCTCAAGATTTTCAACCAGTCATTAGGGAAATTACTTTTGCTTCTCTGCCATGAAGTTCATCATACATGCAGAAAAAAATCCGTGCTCTGTGCAGGTTAAGACATTTTGCAGGACAGATACTAGAGGCAGAATAACTACTTTAAATACATCTTTCTATTTTGTATTACATTAGGAATATTAATGGAATATTTACCTTGCATTTTGTACAATTAATATTTTTCAGACTAATTTCAGAACTTAATGTAGTCCAAAAGTAATAATACTTAACAGAAAATTCTCAAAACTCTCTGAATTTCTCTAGTCTTGTGATTTTTAATTGCCAACAATACTTTAACTTTTATTAAACATGTCAAGCCAAATTTACTCTATTTAAAATTCTTTATGCAGGCTATAACTGTAGAACATATGCTTACAGTACCATGACTAACAACAGAAAACAGAGCTAGGATAAACCCAGCCCATTCCAGTAAGGGATCTTGAGTCAAGCTTTCAATTCTTATTTCCTTTTTGAAAAAGTGTGTTATATTTTTACACCAGTTTAACTTGATAAAACAAACAAAAAAAAAATTGCAGTGGGATTACTTCAGGCCAAGGAAAGGGTGGGTGAGATACCTTAATTCTTGCACCAACAATCAGAAAAGGCATGAAGATGGATAAGAATTGAAGAAACTCATACTATGTCAGGTGTTACTATGGAGGATATTGTTCCACTCAATTTGCCACCTGTATGCTTTACCTATCCCAGCTACAAGACAGAGGAAGTACACTGACCTGCTTTACAACACAGGTATTATAGTATTTAAGTTGCATGACAGATAAATGATACTTAGATGCTACTGGACCTACTCTAATTCCCTGCTGAGTCAGAAGTTTCTCACTGACTCCATTTGGAAGAGAATCAGGTTCATTGTCTGTCACAGGTAGACGGGATCTTTAATTAATGGATTTCTATGCCAGTTCTTGAACTAATATAGATAAAATGCAAAAATCTCATTAACTTTATTTTTTGCTCCAGGATTTGGCATGTTAGAGTATCATCCCTAACTCTTCCACATTCTTATTAAAGGAAGAAAAAAAAGAAATCAAATCTGTCCATGTTCCAGGAATGCTTTGTCTGGGTTTTCATGCTATTGCTTCCTGTGTCATGAAAGTAATATCAAATTGAAAATATTACTATTTAGCAACTTCAGCAACTTTAAATTAAGATAATCTGTAGTTTATTGGCTTTCAATGCTTGAGCAGGTTAAGAATGTGTAAGCAAGAAAGATTTCATTTAGAAAAGAGAAGTGAAATGTCCATGATACCAACAGAGACATTAAGAGAGATTAGGCCATCTTTGCAAACTACTTTTCAGCTACTAGATTATCAAAAATAATGAATGCCACTAATTAAAGGAAACAATTTTTGAAATAAAGAAAATTAATTTTTAACTCAGTAATAGCTCATGGATATAAAATTGTATGATAAGCAGTAAAACAGTTCTTACACTGTTGTACTGAAACAGGCATTGACCAACACTTCCCTTAAAGCAGATGGCCATTAGGTCACACTCTATGCATAGTATAACCATTGTAAATTTGGAAAAAACCCTCCACTAAACAGATATTCAAAATTTGGCTTACAAAATACTCAGAGTTTTCTATGAACTGCAGTGTGGTTCCTGCCTCAACAGATATCAGCAGCAGTTCTCAGAAAATGGTGAGAACTGTACATAATTTGAGATGAATCATTCATCTAAGCAACTACTCAAGAACAATTTAAAATGTTTTAAGGGGAAGATTATGATCCTGTAGGCAAGTAAGGAAACAATATCAAACGTGTTCATAAAAATAAAAAAAAAATTAAAAAAAACAAACCATGGTTTGAGGAAGATTTTCTTTCTGTGACAGAAATGGAGACATCTCTCTCTCACTTTTGTGGTCAGTTTTGGTAGACCATGATTAAAATCTGATTAATTCATTTAACTTTAAATGCACTTGGGGGGTCAAATTTAATTTTGAAATCTCATTTCCTTTATTTTAAAAGAGATCAACAACTTCTGAATGAAAAGGCACATGAAACAAAGACACTTTGAATTTTGCTGGTATCTTAGTTACTTTGAAATTTAGCTGAAGAGTGCTGACATTACCCTTGTGTTATGTTACTGTACTGAATACAGTTGGATTCCAACCCTTCAGTTGGTCAGAAAATGCACTGGATGTTTTCTGTAGTTGCTTCTGAAGAGACCTCAGAAGCATAGCCTGCAACTGGAAGTTTACCCGAAGTATCTTCAGAGATAATTTAGTTCTGTACACTTCATTTTAAGTCCATGAAGTAGTCATTCAACTGAAGTGGTCTCTGCAGAGGTGCTTCAGAAGTGCTCTGCAGCAGTGATCCATAGCATGATCTGCCTTCTGAAGAACTGGATTCAGGGTTTTTCCCCCCGAAAAGGCATCTGCCAATAAAAAGACAGGATTGCCATTGATGTAAAGTGGCAGAGAGAGGTTGGTGTCAGTAAACCTGTGGTGATTTATCCCTATGGAGGATCCCAAATGTATTGAAACTTCATTCAGTCTGTTAACAACATTCACCTTGAGCTGACTGCGGAGGAAAGATCAAAGCAATAGTTTAAAAACAGAAAAGAAAGCATCACTACAGGGGGAAAAATAGCAAAATGCAGGTAAAAATTTGAATATTTAAAGTCATGATGAAACATATTAATTACTTTACAGGGTGGATGACAAAATACCATAAAGAGATAAAAAAAATGTATTAAAAATAAAGCCAGAAACTACCATTTTAAGAAATTTTAAGATGGAACACACAAAAAAAAATAACCTAGAATTTCTAAGCATTGGTAAATATGAACCAATTACTTATTATTTCATTAAAGTGGAGATGGGAAGGACCAATTCCTAACTCTCACTGTTTGCCTCCTGGGGTGCTAGATAGCTTTTTCCTGTCAAATTAAAAGGAAAAAAAGATAAATAAACATTAGAAATTAAGATTGTCTAGGTATATGAAGGAGAAACGAAAAGAAACAAGGAAATAATGTTCCACAATTATTACCAGAGCTAAGAGAAACAAAATTACTTGATCATAAATTCAGGATAATCTGGTTTTCTTTATGAGTTTCCATTTTATTAATGAAAGGAAGGTAACACCTTAGTGTACCCGGATGAATTAAAATGCCTATTTGTAGAAGCAATCCTCCATAGGGGTCTTTAATAGAATCTGTGAACAATTCTGGACTCAGATAATTTAGCTGTAAAAAGGCAATATTAATAGCTCACCTCTGTCAGTACACAAACCAGTCTGGACACAAGTAGAAAGAAGGAAATACCGGCATGAAAGTCTGTGCAGCTTATTTGCATTATCATAACTTCCATGCAGCCAAGAAACTTTACACACAACCAGCTTTTTAAAAAAAAACAAGTCGACAAGAACAGAATCTGTAAATTGTCTGCCTTGTTTATCAAATTCAACATACACACAGAGCGAGCTTTCAACAGCAGCAAGCTTGGAAGAGTATTAAATACCTGAAAAGACTGTCTCTTATTTATTTAAAAACTACAGCAAAAGCAAACTTCTCTCAGCCAGTATCAGCACTAAGGGGCAGATCCTCAGCTGGTGTAAACAATCCTATTTACAACACCAAACTCATATGAGCTGTTTATAGCAGCTCAGGATCTGTCCCCAAGGCTCTTAGCATTAGCTCTATTCAGCTTAGATCTAACAGCCTCTGGTCAGACTTTGGGGGATTTCTTTTTTGCTGTTTTGTTCAATGCCTGATATTGGTCTGCTCCTGCTGTTTGCAAGAAGTTGGAATACAATACTCTCTCCAAGTCTGCAGTGCAATACAGTGGGATACTATTTCACAGATTTTTTTTTTTTTCCTCCATCTCATTATTCTAAAAATAATAATAAAAAAATCTTCTCTTAAATATAATTATTCAAACACTTCGACTTAACTCCTCAGCAGGATTAAATACACCTGAAAAAATATCCAGGTATTTTATCTGCACCAGCGGTTGAAATTAAGTTCCCATAAGTTTTCAGCCTTTGTCCTGAAAAATGTACTTACATCACAAATGTAACTTATTTTAATGACTTATCATATTGAAAAAGACAATGAATTTAACACTGCAAAATATTTATCTACTTCCTAATTTTAAAGAGAGTTTTCTCATTAATTTTTCAACCTATTGGAAAAGAATATATAAAACATATAAAATATCTTCTGTCACTTATTTTGAACAAATCTGATAAAGATATTGCTCATGAAAATTCCAATCAGGTCTTACTAACTGCGGTTAAATTCCATACATGGCAGACAGTCTCTGTGAATAGAAATATGGAAGATGAAAGGAAACAGTTCATGCTACCTTTGGGTACCTGCTACTGCCTGTACTATGAAAAATAGGATAGTTCCAGATTCAGAAAAGCTGGGGTTTTGTTATTTGGGGTTTAAAATGGTACCAACTCTCTCTTTTCAGAGAAGGGGGTTGCAAGAAGCAGAAATTTTCTTTACTTCAGCCCCTGGAGATATTCACATTTCATAAAGATCAAAAATGGTGATTGGTGTTGAACCATGAGAAGAACCACAAAAACACACATTTACTAAGGAACTCTAAGAGCAGCTGCTTGGATAGTTTCAACTGAAACTACAGAAAATTGAGAGAAGAGACATAGAGTAAGAGCACACACCCAAATACTCAAGAGAGCAATATAACACATGAGGAAAGGGAGCCCACATGAGACATTGCAGTACACTACCTACAAGTCCATGTAGCCCTCCTGGCAATAGAATGAATTACATTAACTGAAACACTTTGACTTTCACATAAAATACTTAGATTTTCTTTTAAAGAAATTTCTAACAATCTACTAGAAGAAATATCCAAACCTCATCTTCTGACTACATCTAGGTAAAATATAGGATGAAACCTAACCAAATATCTATACAATTGTTCCACTAGTGTAAGAATGGTATGGATGACTACAGATGTCTGATTTCAAATCAGATATCACTACAAGAAAAGCCCTCAAAACTTGTGAGTGATCTTTAATATGTACTTCTGGAATTTCTTATTTCACAAATGTTATTCAACTTCAACACAGGAAAAAAATTCTACCATTCTCAATAACAGTTTAGTAGAAATGAAAACAAACCAAATTAGGCAGATTATGAGAAATGTAATTTCCTTCTATGGGAAAGGCAAAAGTCATAAGTAAGGCTTATTCTACGCTGAAATGACTTTCAGGAAAATCTTCTGTTACTACAGAGTTCAAACACACACATAGCAATGCAACCAGTGAATAAACCCCATAAGTCTATTCCCCTCCTGAATCCCAACATACAGGCTATAGAGAGCTACTATCAAGTTGCAATATTATGGATCCATTTTCATGAATAGACAGGTAAGCAATAAGTCTATGCCTCCTTCTTCTTTCTTCTTTATTTTAATATCTATTCAGTCTTCTTACTGAGCTATTACATTTTGCTATTGCAATTTAAACCTTTTATCAGAAATAAATCTTTGAGTTCTATTATCTTGTAACAATTCTGTAGGGACATGCATTTCAAAAAGCTGAAAGATAAAAATTAGAATGAAAAGAGTCATTTTTGCAGGCCACTATTAAAGTTTTCATACTGCTACATTACAATTATAATAAAGTATCTTTAATAATACTTCATTACTATTCCATAGTAAGCAAGGAATACATTATGCTATATTAATCAACAATTCTGTTTTGCTAACTTTCTAAAATCATTCATTTGAAATCGCATATTATTTTAGCGCCATCTTGTCACTGATTTATAATGACAAAGTTTATTGATAATTTCTCATTTGCATGAGACCTCATGAAATTTGCAAATTCTGTTGGTTCTTTCTTAAATCTACTTTTAGTCAATATATGGTCACTAACCTACTGGTGAAAAACACTTGACAAGATTTAAGTGGTCACTGGCTTTGGGTTTTCTGAAAGATGAGGAGGATACAGAAGAAATAAATGAAATGGATGAAACCAACTGTGAAATCTGGAGGAAACCTGCAGAATTGCAGAAACATGAGGAATCTGTTTCTCCCTGAGCCAGCATCAATGATTCATTAGCCACTTGCTAAAACTCAATAATCAGTTCATGAATTGCTGAGTTCAACCATTATGAAAACAATATACAGAATCAGTAAATAATGGCCTCTGATGAATCTGCTGTACTATATTCCTTTTGGAAGAATAACAATAGAAAGATCCAGAATAAAAGTAGAAAAGGGAAGCAAATGAACCCAATAAATCATATGGAAGCCTAACTTTGTACTGCATATATGAATTTACTCTGTGCATCCAACTTCTTTATAAGAGCTACATACCTGTTTTTTTTAAAATGATTTAATTTTCAAAAACTAAATTTCCAATGCTGTTGGAACATGCTAATTCTCAGAATGAAAAGTAATAGTTTGGGGTTTGGTGGGTTTTTTTTTTTTTGGGGGGGGGGGGTGTTTTAGTTGTTTGTTTTAGGTTTTTTTAACATGCTCTGAAGTCAGAAATTCTATGTTGAGCAACAACAGTAGAAGTATTTTTCACATGCAGCAATATGTTCTCATTGTCATGTCCCATAAGAAACCCCTTGGGGCTCAAGATCTGTGCATGTTATTGGTAATACCACATAGAAAATTAAGCCTCAGTTGACTCCATTTAAAAAATAAAAATAAAAAAAATAAATCAAATGCAACCACTACGAATATCTAAGCATTGTTTTGAAACTATGATTAACGAGATCATTTTTAGAGTTCTAATATTAGTTACAAAGTTTGTGCCAGAGCTCTATCTGATATAGTCACAGGGATTTCTTTAAAATGCTGGACTGGAAGATAATGAGTTTCACAAATTTCTCCATCACTCAGTAGAATGCAGGACCATTACAGAATCTCAGGACCAATGTATGTATCTTCTTCAAACTGAAACCCTTGCTGCCTCTGTTTTTCAAGTTTAAACTTGGAGGTTTGCTTCTGTGAATGGGGTTCCAAAGGAAATAAAAAAACCCCTTCAGTCCTGTCCAGCGTATATTTTGAAAAATTTAGCTTCCCTAAGGTCTTAACAAAAAGAAATTCTACTTGTGGGAAGAGATGATTAATCTGAGATGCTCCAATGTACTGTCTGTTGTAATGATGAAAAGGATGCTCAACAGGTCTAAGCCTTTGGAAGGGAGGGTCTTACTCATCTTTGCCTAGGTGTGGTTCGTGAAGCATCTTTAGCTCTTGACATAGCAGAGGGCACCTCAGAATAATACAGCCTCTCTCCAGGGAACAAAATGAATTTCCAAGCCTTTTCTTTATCAGGTTAACATTTGACAAGCTTGCTTTAATGCTCTCATTCTCCTCAAGTATCTCAGATGAGGAGGATGAGAAAAAGTTTGTGGCAGAGAAAGAGAGAAGGCAAAGAAATTCAAGATTTTCAAAACAGCGTGCCAAAAAGCACCATTTCTCTCCTTGCTGTGGATAACAGGTAATGAGTACAACTGGTTGTACTGTGGATTGTTCTAGAAGCTTAGGCCAAGGAAAATGGGTTTTTCTCAGCTTTTATACACAAAGACATACACAAAATCTTCTGAAATTTTATCACTTAGGTGTATGGGGTTGAAAATTGAGTAATGCTTAAATCCTAGTGCTCCACACAGCAAACAGAAGTCTATTAGTTTGCCTTTAGCAATGCATTAATTTTCTGAGTATTGAATTATTATTTATGTGATACCACAAATGTGCACAACTCTTTAAAGGAAACTAAAGGTGTAGCCCATTTCCAGAAGATATGTCTTTCTAACCTCATCCTAATATCGATACAAATAATGGAACACACTTTTGCTCTCTAAAATGGCAGTCAAAGCAAATTGGGCATTCTGAGCTGGGCTCTGGCAGCCTTTTGTATTGCTTTCATTAGAGTGTCAGACTCTAAAAAAATAATGTGACAAAGGAAGGGTAGCTGGTGAGCTGGCAATCATACAACGTCTAAAGATCTGAGCACTTCTGTAATGATCATATGTGATTTACAGAATCAAAGGGTCAAATTCTGCCCTCAATTACACACCTATTGCTAGGTGGTACACCACCACATGGCACGTGAATTAGAGAGATTATTATATTTCTGAAGAAACTGAAAAATGGTCTGTGACCTTCAAGGTAACAAATTCAGTGTTGATTCTATATTAAATAACAACAGCATATAAATGTAAGAAAATATCAATGCGTCTTCTGTGCACTTTTTTTTTTTTATAGATGGAGCAACAGATCTGCTGCATTCTGTCTTTCTAGTCTAATACTTGGTGTTTCTAATGTGTTTCTAGTCTAATACGTTGCACAGGAATATGCTCCACAAGCAAAACTTTGGAAAAGAAAAAATTGGCATTGTTTCAGTCTGCTTGAACATCAAAGCATGAAGTTTGTCAGCAGTTCCCCATCTCTGCTGTATCTAACAGCCCTGCCCCTCTGATGTTATCATGACACAAGAGTTTCCGCAAATGCTCCTTTCTGTTGCCTCTCTTAACTAATGCCTATGCCTTCTAAAAAAGGATTAGTGCCATTTATTCCTCAGGAATATTTATCAGACACACACGTTAATTCAATTCAGTATCAAGTCCCCCACACCCTCAGGAATCAGAAACACTACGGATTTCAATTGCTGGTTTCTGCTTTTTGTTATATGGTCACCTTTTCTATAATCCCAAACTTGCTGAACTTGTAGAGTTTCTCCATTGACTTTAGTGGGATTTCATTCAGGTACCCTGACAGGTGCTATAAGGAGAAGTGGGACTGAAAGTCAGCAAAACTGAAATCTGAGCTGGTTAGAGGTATTTCTCTTATCCCTTTTGTATAAACACATGACCAAGAAGAGAAAATTACTGTTGATAAAAACAGCTTCTCATCGACGTTTTGTGAAATAGCTGGTACAGTCTCTTTTAGGAAAATGCATTCAATCACTTTCTCCAAAAACATATGTACATGCATACACATAAAACTTAAAAAGAGAAGGCTGTCATATCCAAAATTTGTATAGAAACAAATTTCCTTTAATGATTTCTTTGACTACGGACTTCTGACTTTCTTCAACACCTACCTGCATTTGATTCTGACCCATAAAGGCCAGTCTTCTGCAACAACCAGCAGAGAATGGTGACATTAGGGGAAATATTGGATAAACAGAAGTAAACTCTAATTGACAGATACACAGATTTTCATCTTAATTGCATGCTTTTAGGACTTCGAAGTGTGTTTCAAAATTATCAGTGTGTTATAGCATTTGTTTTGAAGTGTAATTCATATTTACTGTATGAATTCTTCTGCTTTCCAAAATAATAATATTTGTAAGTCAATATAATGACTTTTTTACTTTAAGCTAGAAATAAATTCTGACCTTCCATTCAGACAAAACACATGTATGTAAAGTTAGGGACAACTGTGAAAGCAATCTAATCAACAAATGGAATTGCAAACAGGAGGAAACAACGGATGAGGAAATTAAATAATGAGTAGGACTATTAAAGAACAGCTCCACTGATTTGGACATGTCACGGAAACATCATTGCCCCAACCACTCTATGTCTCTTTCATCTAACTGGAATAAACTACACTGTGATTTATGTTGTAAGCACTGTGTTTCCATGTCATTTTAAAAGAACAGAATTTTCTGGATCTTCCCTTCCTTAGTTAATACACATGCACATACTCACACTAAACATATGTTAATAACTTCAGACCGCAAATTTAATTTATCTCAGCTTTCCACCTGACATCATTTCTTGTCATGTGGCGCATACCCATCCGTAAACAAAATGGGGATTCATTACCATAGCAACAGAGAGTGTGACTTTGATCAGCTTCAATGATTATTTGTAGGCACACACATTTACAGATATCAAAATCCTAAGTGAAGGCTGATTACCTTTTTTAAAAAAAATAAAAATGAAAGCAGTTAAGTTGGTTTATATATACAAGAAAGAATGTAAGCTAAAGGCACAAAAAAATACCTCTGAATGGAAAATGAAGCTACTGGCCATTAGCCCGGTGTCACTTCCAGTTACCTGTGAATATATATATTCTTAATATGAATAATTTGATGTAAGTATCCTATGACCAATAAAGTATTTTCTTTTTGTTCCCTGGCAGATGTGATACTTAAGGCTGTACTTGCAGGTGTTTTGGGGGCTGGCTTGTGTGGGAAGAGAAGAGGTGGTAGCCTGTAGCTTGACAGAAAAAGAGAAAAGAAAAATGTGAACAATGTGTTGAAAAAGATTACAGTCAGAGCTGCGCAGTACCAGCTGTTTTTTTCTAATTAGAATAACAAAAATAGCGCATGCTAAAATGCTTTTTCCTCAAAAGCAATGAATGCTTTAGGAACTATAAGGAAAGAGCTCTAAAACCTATTTAAATGAAGGAATGTTTCAGAAGCCATATGGAGAAGAAAAAGAAAAAGGCGAAAGTAGAGAAATGTTTTATTTTTAGCTAAATCTGAAGCATTTCAATTCTTCATCCAATGTTACATAGAAATTATATACTTTTAAACTTCCAAAAATGTCAGTGCTGATGCTGCCTATTGTATCATAGCTTAAACAAGATATTTTAAAATACTTAGTGCATTCCAGCGATGCATTCTTACAGGCATTGTAAATTCCATTATATGCCCTGAACATGCATTGAGATACATTACTTATGATATATCTGTGTTCCAGTAATGTGTGATAGTTGCACATAATGAAGTATGTGACAAACACTCAGAACACACACTGTATTATTGATCTTTCTTCCTCTTTCTTTTTTTTTTTTTTTATTTTTTCCCCTTTTCCTGAAGCACTGATGATTCAAAACTTTGAATACAGGAATAACATTTGTAACAGCTACGGCATTCTGGACATCTGCACTGTTAGAGTACTTTAGAATAAAGTCACATGGCCATAGGGAAATTTCACAGAATTAAAATTACAGTGACTTGCCAAGGTGTATAGCTAGTTTGTTTTCAGCTGTTCTTCTCATGAATAATTACCAAGCAGGCATATCCTAAAGCTAGCACAAGCTGTCCTTTCACCAGAAATATTCAATATTTAAAACAGAATTTAGAATTTAGAATTTCATAAATGAAAATAATTACAGTACAGGCAAAATAGCACAGTTCAAGTGCTGTCATGCACTTCTGGCCTTTCTGTGAGGCTTCCCAGAATCAACATGTTAGAGTTATATTAAATTATTGTTACAACGTGAAGAAAATGATGCAAATGCAAGGGGAATTGCAAGGGGGGGGGGTTTCCCCCCAAACTAATACTTTGCTAGAATTTTACTGACTATTCCTTTATCAAGCACACAAAGAAAAAACACAGTACAGTCCCAGGACTTCCTTTTGTTTCAGTCCATTTTGATCAAACATGCTACGTGTATTCTCTTCCACCAACACAGGAGTAAGTGAGAACCAACAGTAGTGTAAAGCTGGACAGGAAGGATGATAGACTGAGGTGCAAGAGGTGGGATGCAATTTACCTTGAACACTTCCTTAGATCCTTTACTACCAATACAGGTTGCTAACATCTAGCACAGACTTATATTTTGTCCATGGGAGAGCAGAGAACTCTTTGGAGAATGACTACTCAGCCATCAGTGTCCTACTTCTGTTGCACACTCAGGGCACAGGCAGAAGTGGCTGTGGCCAACAAATAGCCAGCTACAAGGGACAAGAGCCTCACTGACCCACCACCAATCCTGCCTACTTTGAGATCAGCTGTGACTTCTCTGTTATGCCAGGAAATACCAGGTCATGTCCCTGGGTTTTCAAGTTTTGCATCCCAGAGCAGGGGAAAAAAAAAAAAGGGGGGGGGCAGGGGGGACTACAAGCCAAGAGAAAAGCGTGTTTTCCTTTCACACAAGGCTTAATATTGGCACATTATTATAATATTATGAAAATCTTTATTGGAGCTTGAATAATGCCCTGAAATAGATATTGTGCTGGTTAATAAATTACATTTTCAAATGAGAGAGATTTTATCACCAAAACGTCTCATGATTAATTTCTAATGTGAAGCTTATGTCCCTAACTTAAAACATTTGATTTTGCATTTGTGTTCAAAGGTTGAGTACTTAGTAAAGTTTTTATAAGAAACTTGATGAATTTTTTTTCCCCCATATTGAAAAAAAAAAAAAAAATCACTAACCTGTTAATCCACTATAACTTTGTAACCTCAATTACAGCTCTTGAGATGAAGGTGATTAAAAATAAGTATTTTCCCCCACTTTCAAAGAACAGGTCATACCTTCCAAAGAAATTCTGTTTAAAATTTTTCAATAATACATTAATGGCAATAATTAGAATTGGTCAGAAATATTCCACAAGATATATTTCCCATTTTCCAAACAGTTCTAGCTATAACTACTTAGAGTTTTAACATCTCAAGTAGTACCACTGTAGTAAGTGGGGTTATTTCTGTAGGAAGTAAGAGAGGATAATACAAAACTATGTGTGCTATGAGAAAAAGCTAGCAAAAAAGCCAGGGTATTAAAATTAGGAATTTACAGCTCCCAAACCTAAGTATGGACCATGAAGTCAAACTTCTGCTCTAATGAAATTTTTTAAAAATTAATAATTTCTATTAATCAGCATTTTACTGAATTTGGTCCACTGCTAAGATTTGTGGCACACCATTTTCTAGTATGTTTGATTAATTTAATGTTGTTCTTGTGAGCAGTCCATGATCCATCTAAACACATTCTCAAATGACAAAATTAATCAATAAAGTAAGGGTGTCAGAGTGCAACAGGAAAAGCTGCAACTGAGTTTATCAATTTTTCTGGATATGTTCTAGTCACAAGCATTAAGATCTAATTCTTTAGTTGATTATTCCCATGATCAACTCAGCATTGCAAATATACAAGCTTATATATTCAGCATTCATTTTGTTAATATTCTAAAGAAGTGAATCAGAATTTTGCTTTTGTAACTAATAGCCGATCAATAATCAAATACCATTTGATCAATAATCAAATTTAGTTATTTGTAAGAGGTTTAAAAAAAAAGAAGAAAAAAGAAACAAAAGTAACTGAAATTCAAATAAAAATATGTACAATTTAGACTATTTAATCCTATCACTTCCCAGAATGTGTTTTTCATTTTTTAGAATTATTCCAGACTAATGATATAGTAACCCTTGTCAAGTGGCTGAATAGGTTTCTTTTATTGTCTGTCAAGCACATTTTGAGTTAGTTTAAAAACACAGCAGCTGTAAACTGTTTGAGGTAGGCAAAGTCCACAGCAGCCACTCACCGTCAGGGCTGTTCAGATTCTTAGGCCTGGTGGTGAGATAAAATTAAAAATAAAATTATTTGTGTATTCGGTAGCATTACGACTCCTGCATTGAAATAACTTCTTTTTTTTTTTTTTTTTTTTTTCCCCCCAGTTATTTTCTGGTAGCTAAATAAACTAATGAAAAACAGTCTACTTTACAGTCATCCTAAAATCTGGAGAAAAAAAAATGAGCAATATTCTCCCAAATCCCTCTTGTCAATCCCAAGTTTCTAATGGTTCTCCTTTTTTCCTGCAATACTTCTCCAAATTGTGTTTGTGGCTGATACTTCCTATATTGCCTTCCTCCCATCGGGAGCTGGAGCTCCACCTTCTACTCTTCCATTTGCAATTTATTTTAATAACTTTGTATTCTCCAACAAATAAGAATTTTGCCATTGTCTTTAGGGGAACAAGAAGAGATTTTCAGAGAGCTGAGCTGTATAGGTTTTTGTCTCATTTTAATCAGGATGTTGGTTGCACAATTCAATACTGATTGTGTAATCAGAAAGCAAGAAGAAACAGAACACAAATGAATTACTGTGGAAAAATTGTCCTCATAATGGGGTCAAGAAGCACAGAGATATACATTTATAATACTCTGTCAAATTACATTATGCAAGGAAATAAATTACATTAAGAGAAAGTATGTTTTAATTACAAGCACAATACTTTTTCAAAGTGGGGAAAAATTGCTAACCCCTTTTTTATTATTATGAATATATAAATTCAGCATCAATATACACAGAAGTGCCTGCATGGGGTAGACGTTCCCTGCTGTTAAGGAGCATGTGTGCATGCACAAAATATAGGACTGTAAGACTTTCTAAATACTCTTTTTTTCTACCATCTTTTCCTGACCGTTAATGTGTGAAATAAAGAGACTTGAACAGGAAGACAACAGTAGTTCATTATGAACATGACAGCACTTATACCATGGTCTCACTAAGTGTGTTGCAGATACAGTACATTATTTAAATCACAGAAAATATAATACAGAATAAAAGTATAAGATTTTGGGGTTTTTTTTAGTTTTTTTGTTTTTAATCTAAAGAAACATTTAAAGAACAGCATCCTGGTGAGGAAGAAGAAGTTTTTAGGATACACAATTCACCTTATAATTGCAAATTAAGTTTGAACAGGTGAAAGACAAACAAAAACTTTTTATGATCCATTATAAAGAATGGCATAATATAACAGGTATTAGACATGCCTGTCTGTTAGATTGATTTAGAGATGTTATCAGTCTTTTAAACCCTTTATTTTTCCATACATAAGGTCTGACTACAAATCAAATAGTAATCACTCTAAGTGCCGAGTATAAAATAGAGACAGCATTTTACTCTGCTATCTCAGCCTATATATGCAGTATTAACCATAAAGTAGTAACTACAAACAGAAGTCTCAGCTATAAGGCTGCTACCCAGGCTATAGGTGTGTCTCTCCTCCCAGCCTCAGTTTTCTGAGATAACAGTAAGTAGCTTTGAAAATACACAGGAATAAGCAGCTTTGAATATATTCATCTTTTGCTTCAACGGTCCTGTAAATACCCTGAGCATAAGAGCACATTTGGAAGGAGGAAGAAAACATATGGGAAAGGAGAAGTTTGGTCACATAATTATCTAATTAAAATTTAATTTTACTTATTAAACTCTTGCTTAAAAAAAATAAAAAATAAATTGTCAGCTTTCAGATGTACCCTATTCACCCAAAGGTTTTCTGGATACACTAAAACATCTTTCTTACCACAAGGTGGCATCTTCTTATTTTTATATAAAACATCTGAATATTTACATAATTTGAATAATTTTCTACACCTGAATGTTTCTAATTTTCTTTTTATGACAGTCATTTAACATCTGTGCAGATACCCAGCAATGATGTTAGACTTCACCTCACAAATGCTCATGGAAGTATCTGCTGCTGCTTTTCATATACCTTTTTTTACAGACGTTACATACTTACTGAATCCCTTCACTTAACAACGTGCTGACAAGACTTATAGGAACACACAAATACTCCTTTCAAATTCTGGGGTAACCCAAATTAAGAATTTACAGCACATGTTAAAAATGCTGAGCTTTCTCCCAAAACACCTATTGAAAGAGTACATTAGCAGAGTAATCTGACCAGTTTCTCAGCATGCAGATACTTTAAAATATAACACAGAAATCCACTAAAGCCAAGGAACTTTACACTCCCTACTCCATACACATAATTCAAACCAATTCTAGAAACACAGAAAAATGCACAAAAAGCGTCAGCAGGTCAAACTGCGCTGATCACTACTAATATAACCCATATGAGAAGTAAAAAGGAAAAGTTTAAAGTCTCTCTCTCTAATAACTTTCATTTTGCACAGTTATGTGTCTCCTTCCAAAAGTGAAGATTTTCACTGAATCAGAAGAGCATAATGTCTACCGACTATGATCAACTCAACACAAATGGAAATGACTACATAAGTGAGAAATCTGAGAACTGAGTTCCCATGACAAAACTTGACACCACCCCTCTCCCCCTAAAAAGGGAGATTTTTTTTTTTAAATACTGCAACTTAATTAGAGATGATCCTAGGTCTACCAATTCAACTGCAAAGCTTCAGTTGACTTCCAAAGGCTCTTGCCTCAAAATTAAAAGTTTAACTACCATAATATGCCGAAAACTGAAGGAAAATTTATGCCAAAACTTTTTCAGGAAGAAATTCAAATTCAATGCTTCTGAAATGTTTCAGAAATTCTTCTCAGCTTCCTCAAACTATAAAATTTTATCTCACATACTAATCTATTTCTAAGTTAAAGGACCAGCTTTATCTTTTCAAAGAAAATTAGTTTGGATTCTTAATTCAAAACAATTTACTTCAGAATTTACCTCAAAGAAATTCTGATTTTAATTGCTTGGTTCTGAAATTAAGGTTTTTTGAGTCAAAGGGAAGAATTTTCTTTTTTACACTCAATGGTTTTAGATCTAGGTGCAGTAATTCTGAATATTATATCATTGTAGAAGAACATCAGAATATTTCTAAACTTGATTCTTCCTCCTCTCTCTAAACAAGATATTAAATACATATTTTTATTTCCATATAATTTCAACAATAAAACAAATATCATATTGTTTATCATATAGAATCTAAAAACACAGGTGTAGTTTTGTTAAAACAGTTTGTGCTCTCAGTTTCCTCTGTGTCCCTACAGAGAGACCAATACAGGGAAATGGAATAGATCCTGATCTGCTCGGCTATAAATTAATAACTTCACTTGAGTGCTGAACTAAATATCAGTTTAAAAGCAGTGAGACAAGAATGTAATCATCTGCAAATACAAATGAAGCAATAGGTCTAGCCGTTACGTTTACTCACAATTATTTGCAGCTGGAAAAACATACAGAAAATATTTTTCACACACAAAATTCCATTTTTGGCCCCAGACAAATATCAGTTCCTATCTCTTATCTAATGTTCTGGTAGAGCTTTCAGAAACCACGAATTACAGCAGAAATCTTCTAACTGAACTAATGTCTAGCAGACCATCTGCAAATAAAATTATTTCAAAAAATATTCAATGAAGCCACATCATTTTAAAGAGACAGGTATGATTACCACTTCTAATGCTACCTAAGAATTGAAAGTAAATTAAAAAAACACTCTTGAATGCTCAAGTAACAGGTTGCTTATGTTAATATACTAAAAAGGAAACAGCTCTACCACAAGTACAAAACATGTCAAACTGGTAGATAACTTTTGAGTTAGTTTTAGAGGGTACTCCCTTCAATGAACCATCCTGTAAAAATAAGTTTGTTTTGATTTAATAGCAAGTAGTTAAGAATAAACACAATGGCCCCAAAGTAATTTTCTGCTGTACCTCCTTTTTAATGGGCTATTTGTTTTTAATTGTCATGTATCCATATCAAAGTGTTACTCTATTTCTAGAGAAAGATCTGGTTTTAAGCAGTAAGCGATCCCCTTAGGGCCAAATGCAGCATTTTATAAGGTCTGACAAGACCTATAAAATCCCTTCTGCCACTCCTAATCCTTCCAAGTTGGGTCTCTCAACCCCTCCTCATGCCTCCTGCTGGCATTAGAGAACCAGGGGTACAGGGCCAGAGGTCACACTGCTGCTGCCCTCAGCAAAGGCGCCCCATTCATTAGGCCAAAAGTAGTATAATATGGGTAGGCATGGGGTAGTGATCACTGAGATTGTGCTACAATCCCTGAACACTTTCAGGTCTTGTAAGTCCCCCACATTTGCCTCCAAACAAAGGCAGATGTGATCAGAGATCAAAGCATTCAGTCCAAATATGCATCAGCTCCAATCAAATATAAACATGCACTACCATGTTCTTAGTGTATGTATCTTGGTGCATACCCATATCTACATGTACTAAATAGAATATTTAATCTTCAAGTAAGTTGATAAATGTAGACTCACATTCTGTGCAATATCACTAAGCAATTCTCTAGACATTTAGAGCCAAAAAGAAAAAAAAAAAGAAAAAGAAAATCAAGGCGACAGGAGTTGTTTAACTTGTACAGAAAAAGGCGTGAACGAGCCCATCTTCACTAGTTCCAGTAGAGATGCTCTAATTTAGTAGCTGAATCTCTGGCCTAACATAGGCAACATCGGCATGAAGTCCAATTTCATTTTACTGAACGTGATCTTACTAGTAACTTTCTTCATCATAAAATGACTTGATTTGTGTGCAGCATACATAAACTAAACACACTGCCCAGGTATTTGAAGCATGGGATGTGACATCCTCGAGGACAGTACAGTACACTTCAATTGCTTCTGTGCTATTAACTAATGTTCAGTAATAACAATACTAACAACAAAATAGTCAAAACCCTCTGTGCTGAAGTAAAAACAAGCATTACTGTTGACTATTGTGGGCGTGAAGTCTTGGCGTCAGTCAGACCCACAGGATTATACCAACTGGCTCACCAGAGAAACAATGTGATAATTCAACTAAGTATAAAACTCCACTTCTATATTTTACTCTTCACACTAGATAAATTAATGTGGTTCAATAAATTCTGCTGAGAGACTGGTAACACTCCACAGAACACATATACTGTAAACACAATAGAAAATATTTTTTGGTCCTCACAAACAACTTACCTTCATTGTTCTGCATCTGAGGTTCTTCCCTACGCAGCACAACCACCACCACTCAAATGATCCCCAGTCCAGCAGCATCTCTCCTGTCGCTGTTACCATCACGTCTCTTCCACATTATCTTAAGCTTTCTTTCTTTATATTAGAATATAACAATCTATAACAGCCCCAATGCTATTAACAGCAAGATACTGCTACTATTCCACGTTACAAAGCAGTACTGAAGGAATTCAAAATCCCAGTATAGTTAGTGTTAGAAGATGACTTCTCTGTCGCAGCTATTTCAAGTTACCTCACCATGAATCGCAAGAGAGGTATCAATAATTCCCAGCTAAATCAATACATTTTGCCTAGGAACCAGAGTTCTTCCACATGTAAGTATAAGAAAATCAAAAGCAGATCTATTTTGGTATCTTATGGGCTACTCTGTTATTCTAATTAATAAATGGAGCAGACAGCCTACATCTTATAGTTTACCTCACATTTCCTTTAATTTATCAATGCAAAATTATTTAGCAGAGAGTCATTAATCGAATTTCTTCTGAGAGAGAAGCATTATTAGATATGTTAAACCTCAACAATGTTGCTTCAAAACAGATGTAGCCATGGATTTTTTTAAGCTTTAATTGAACATCTGTGCACTTTAATTAATTTGAACAAAATGCAAAGAAAAAAAAAAAAACAGTAGGTACCATGAATTAAATGAACTAATTTTAGTTTTCCAAACTCCCTCAAATAATTACTTCTACATACACATCAGATTGCAGACAGCAGCATTAAGTAATATGAAGTTCAGTATACATTTCCAAATACTGTACAATTTAATTTTGTAAGATAGAAATGATGTATGAACAACATCAGTATTCGCACATATATTCTACAGTGTTCTGTTCCTCTCTTCAGTCAAGGCCAGCTTTACCAGAGGTTATTTATCATATGGCTACACTGTACAGGGGAAGGCAGATGTACCCAGATAACACTTGCAGCAGTCAAATAAGCTGCCTAAAGTATCTAAGAGAAGCAATGAAGAAAGGATTTCCTTCACTCCTGCACCCATCAGGAGACGAAGCACTCAGTTCAAGGCTGCAGGAAGGCCTCCAGCCCGCACCAGAAGTTATTCAGAATCCAATTCCTAGCTACAGTATCTCAATCAGCCTCTTGAAAGCTGAACATTAATTACTCATTTGAAGTTTAAGAGAAGACAGTGATGTTTCTTTTTCCCAAAAGCTCGAGTGCCAAGAACTCTCCACAAAGATGTTCTCCTCTGTGGAAAGCATTCACTCTCACCTTGAACCAGCTTTTACAGCAGGGATGAGAAACACCCTGCACATCCTGCCTGGAGGAATGCTTTGAGCATGAGGTCAATACACAGAACATTCACAACACAGTCCCTCCATAGGCACTTCTGAAAGGGCTGAGATCTGTTGACGCAGACACCCTATACTAGAAGAAGACTCCAGGCACAGGATACCAAGCAGGCAGGTATATATTGCAGATACACAATATATGCCCACGAATCACACATTTTTGTTTTGTCTTTCAGACACTACTGTGCTCAACACTTTCTGTTAACCACTTGATGACAGCCTTTGTTCAAGATGTAGTTTCTAAGAATCAATGACTTTACTCTCACAGCTCTGAGTTACGACTTTGGAAGTTCCCACCTCTCTTATTTGCAGAGCAAGTAACTGCTTCTCTCTGAACAGTCGCCATGTGAAAAAAGGGCTAAGTGATCAGAATTTTATTCACTACCATTTCCACATTCAAGGTAGCTATTACCTTAAAGCTAACAACCACCCAAATACACCCAGACAACTACCACAATGGAGCTCATACACTGTGCAACACAAAAACTAGACTTCATGTCCACACAGTCAGAAGTACTGTAGCTATAAGCCACAAGTCATATGGTGCAAGGTATATTTGACCTGATATAACTACCATCCACAATTGTGATCAAATCTTTTAAATCTTTCCTGAGAAAAAAATAGGATAATATTCTGACCAGTGCTATGAACTGGGAGAAGATGAGGCTTCTGAGGCTTCTTTTTTTCAGATCTCCTTTAACAACTACTTGTCCAAAAGATGACACTCACTAAACAGCTTAAAAAATTAACCTGTGAACAACCTTAGATACGCACATAAAGGTATAAGTAACATGCAGAAAGCAAATACCTTATTCCATAGTTCCCTTATTTACATTTTTTCCCCCCACAAAGGTATATCACTGTTCATACTTCACTGAAGCATTTTTGTTTGTTTCTCTGTAAACATTCCAGCTACTACTTCAAATTAAAGAAAAAAAGCTGCCAAGAAAAAACAGCTTTTAAGATGGATTTAAGGATGGAATACAGTAATTCAAAAGCTCTCTTGTTGAATCAGATAATCATAACTATTAGAGATTATTTTGAAATACTTTTTACAGTTTTAGGACTATTAATGTCATGTTCAAATCACTCTGAGGCTGTTTTGGTTTTTTGTTGTTGTTTTCCTGTTCATGGGGATGCAATGACTCATTGGCACATTTCCAGCGCAAGATGCATTTGAATAATACATGGCATGCCCTTTAGCTAGCATCATAATGCCAGATTTAAAACAAGGTAAGAAGTTTCTCCATATACACTCCAAGTGTTCAGCTGCTCATAATCTATAGCGTTAACAATTTATCATCGAACCCAGAGACTTGCTGCCAACTTATAAAAGTGGCCACTGGATGCATATGATCTAGTCTGAGCATCTGGCTCTTCACTGTTCCTGACATTAGCACAGACAACAGAATCAGTGGACTATTGAATGCAATTACAGTAAGCGAGACAGACAATAAAGATTGATAGCGCCTTCTCTTTTTATCACATACAAAACTAGTGGGGGTTAAAGCTTTGCCTTGAGCTGCCTTCATTTAACAATGATTGAAAATATGCAATTGTGATGGTAAAACACTGCAGTCTGTACCACTTCATTTACTGGACACATTATCAAATTAAATGAAAAGTGAACTGCCAAAAGCAACAGTTATTATATATTAATGATGAATATTTACTTAGCATTGTTCACAAATCATACAGAGAACAGAATCCTTCTTGTTATCTTCTTTGCAGGCTACAGATGAGTAGTTTAACATTTCTATGTTTACGTTAAATCTTCTGTCTACAAATCTCTAAATACAGACATGTGCGATTGGTTTTGTGACTATCCATGTGGTTACAAATGTGTAATTAATAAAATGCTCCAGTAGTAAATGAATCCTAATTGCTGCAGGGATTCTTTACCTCAAATCACAAGTGGTATTCCTGAAAGTACTTAACTAACCAAAGAAACTAAAGAAAATTAGTATTTTGTTTCCAGCAGGCTTTGCATTGTGGGTTACACAGTGTGCAACAATTTTTAACAAATGGAAAATGTAAAAGAAGCCAACACAGCGGATTTATGGCAATCTATCTATTGTACACAATTTCAAACCGGTTACTGGTCCTTGGTTATTGCATACTGGGTGAGCTAAAAATATGTGGCACATTGAAACTATACAGATAAGAAAGCAGAGTCATACAAGTAAATGATTGTTTTCCTTAAAACTTTAACTCCTTGTTTTACAGAAGCCATGCTAACAACAACATTATTTCCTCAAATTACAGCCAAAATCATCCTCCAATATGTGGTGATAATCTAGTTACTGAACAACAGAGCTGGTAACTTTTTGGTGGTTGTGGCCTAGTTTGTACTGATTATTTTAATAGACAAAACAAGGAATTTCTTATGAGTGTCATGTAAGAATTGATACCATAGAACAATTAAATTAAGAAAAATCGGTCCTTTCTACAAGCTCAAAATTAAACAAAACAATAACTACAATGTCAGCACCATTAAAAAAAAAAAATCTCTCTTGTCAATTTTAGATCAGCTGCAATAAGTAGTAGTTGGACAACATGTGGTCCTGGTACTGCCTGGTTTGGGGTTACATACACAACAAATGCAAACATATGGTCCTTGTCATGCAATGAAATCCATGCAGGCATATTTTTGCCTATGTGAAGAGCTCTTCTTGCTTCAGAAAAGCTCTTGATACAGGCACTAGTTTCTGTGCAAGTCACATGATGAGGTATCTGAGATTAAATGACTAGGCTGAGAAGTTTAAATTAAAAAAGGCACTTGCTTTTTTCCCCTCTGTACAGCCCTGGGTAGTAAAATAAAGCCATTCACAGAACGCTCCCTAATCCACATGAACTGTATGCTTGAAACTTTTCTTCTTTTGTTAAGTAAACTGATTATATTCCAGGAATTTGATTTCCACAAATTGTTGATGTAAAAGCACTGTGGACTAAACAATACAAAAGAAGAAAATTGAGAGAAAAAAGTTTGTCTTTCTGGCCATATGCTAGCATATAAACCATAAAAGTGACAAACACACAAATATGCCACAATGGAAAACTATGTGCTGATCCCATGCCATAAATTGAAAAAGCAACATGCTGCATGGTACTGTTTAACAATAGTGCAAAAATAACTGTAGGAAACTCTGGCTAAGATGGCCCACAGACAGTTTTGGAAGAGATGATGCATCAACAGACAAACTACAAGTAGAACAAATGAATTATCATAAGTCTACTGCAAACAGGAAACCAAGGACACTTCTATTTTCAAATGACATTTATTATCACTCTCTCCCCTTTTTAAGCAGAAAATATAGCTAAATTTAACCAAATATTTTTCAAGAAACATAACTGTTTTATTATGATCATATTTACTTGCTGAAAATTTCAAGAGAAAAAAGTAGTTTTTGTTTTGTTTTTTCATCTAAGACACTTTTTCCACTTGAATTTCCATATAAAGAAACAATAACCTGTTCCATAAAGTAACTGAATTACTGAAGCCTGGTTTTCAATGACCACTTTTTGTCCTCCTACACCACCTTATTACCTTTATCATGTAAAAGACAGCAGTGAATGCTGTGGTTTGTCTCAAGCTATGCACACATTGACTGGGCAGCAGGCTGCTGCCAACGGATAGAAAAGGTACCAAATTAGTCCTGTCCATCTTTTCCTCAGTGAGGTACTCATGAGATATCTGTCCCATATTCAGACACCAAAAATTACACAACTCATAAAACACAATTACTTTGAAACCTTGATCTCTTTTGCAAACAGGTATACAAATGCTAAAGTCACTGCAGGGAGAAGACATACAGACAAATGGAGTGAATCCTATGTCCTTAGAAAACTAGAATAGATGTGAAGTGTAATCAGTAAAGGAGTAAACTGAATGCCTTCAGAGGACACGAGAACATTTCTCTTTGATTTTATTTTAGAAATGTGGGGAAAACTACAGTGAACTGACAGTCACATGAAAAAATCCCCAAAACAAAACAAGAAGAACCCCCATCACCAAACAAAACAAAAGCAAGAGTTAAAAATCCTGTCCTTGACATGACTTAAGTCTGAGATCAATCAACAGCTTTGCTCATCAGTTAGGGAAAGGTACAGTACCAACCCCACACCATGAATGTATAGCACATAGAACCATTTTTAGAGATAAGCAATTACATCAAAGTTATAAGAATCAACAAATGTAGATATAGATAAAGTTAATATAGATTCTGACTTTCACAAACTTCAGTTTGTCTTTCCATACTTCTCCAGTATATTTCAGTGAATATATGGTCCAGTTGCACCTTATTTCAATGAGAAAGGAATAATTAAGTCAGACATAGAGTGAATGGAGTGGAGATACTCTGTTGTTTAAGATCTCTGAAGAGTAGAGGACTCAAGGTTATTTTTTTTGTCTCCCATTTTGCCATTCCTATTGTGTCAAACGAAACCAAAAAACCAACGACCAAACCCAAGAATGAAGTATCATTCTGTCTCCTCAAATACTGCCAAGAGAAGCACCAATTCCCACGCCACCCTTCTGCACTCCAGGGTTCCCATGAACTTAAAGTATACTCTTTTCTCCAGAAAAGGGAGGTATGTTATAGCCCACATCTAAGAATGTGGAATGACATGCTGCCACCGCATGCTTCCCCACATCAGAGCTTAGTAACATCAGCAAGATATATGTGACTTTTAGTACCTCTATCAATAAGCAAATTTGTTCACTAATTTTAAAATATTGCCATATAACAGATAGAACAGGTCACACAGCCAAAATGCTAACTGAAAAAAGGAACAAGAAAATATTCCAGTATATATTCCAGAGCACTCTAGATCTTAAACCTACTGATTCAAGCACAAAAAGGGGGAACGCAATGCTCTTGAATTCCATTCTGAACTCTAACACAGACCTTTGCTGTAGCATCGGATACAAAACCAAACACCTTGTCTGCATCTGCAAGTCTGCCTGAACAATGCTGTAATTTATTCATCCTTTATAATATATCACAGGTAATAATCCTTTATCCACAAATATCTCAAGTTTGGGGAAAAGAGCTTGTTTCAGCCAGTTTGTCAGAAGCATGAAATAGGCAATATCATGCAAGATAAGAAATTTGAAAATAATATTTAGTGTGGAATGGGAAAACTGCTGTTATATAACATTAGAAGTCCAATGTAGTCATGCTTTAATGTTTTCCGAAAGCTAAATCATGTTATTCTGAGAATACCTTTAGGATCATACCCTTCTGGTCAAAGCCTGATTTAGTTTCTTGCAATGACACAAGAAGAAAAATGGCCTCAGAATGGAATATACGAAATATAAACTTATTAAATTCAGAAACAGTGTTTTCTCATCACTCAGTTCATTTAGAAACAGTTAACTAAGCCTTTTACACACACTTTTATAAACTGAAGTCTCAAACCTACTATCACTTTTAGTGCCATTAAATGTTATGTATTAGTTCTTTATATTTCAGAGGGACCATCAGTAAAGCTAAACATGTGTCCAATTATTTTGCAGGGTTACAGTCCAGGTTAAATAAGTCTTAGAGAAAAGGACACAGACGAGGTTTGGGTTGTCCTGTCAGTACATCTCTCAGACCAAAAAGAATAAATTGTTCATAGTGATAAGAACTTCATGGCTATTTAGAGGGTGACTCGATCACAACAAAATCTGGTGAAGGACATCTGTTCACTTAACCTCACACCTCATCAAGGGACCTTTTTATTTGCTTGTTTCTGCTACAACTGTCAGGTGCCCCTTGACGTAAATTATGGTCACACATGTCATTTTGCAAGCATGATGAATCATCTTCAAAAGTTAATTATGGCTGCACTGGACTTCATCAGAGGCAAAAATGTAAATACTGCATTTCATGGTGGCACTGAATGACATCATGACCTTAGTGAGGGTCCAGAGTGGAGAGAGGCAAAAATCTCTCTTAAGGTACTTTGTGGAGAGGAGTATGGTTTTGCACGCACCCTTCAAAACCCATCGGGGGAAAAATGAAAATACCCAGAGCTCAGAATTTTCCTCTGGAGATCCCGATCTCTCTTTACTGGCTGTGGAAGAAGCCCAGCACAACTAACCTCCATCTTTGGCGCCTTGAACAAGGACCTAAAGCCAAGATGGGTCAAGATCCTGCAATAGAACCTGGCAAATAGGAATAGGTCTTTGGCAGCCTTCCCACATGAGCTGGAGCAAAGTACTTGAGTTATCAATGTTTCAATTCCGTGTGTGTGAAAAAAGGATAACATTACTGCCCCAACTCACAAGGGCACAATAAGCACATTAATGATTATTATGCCCTCTGAAAATATGGTAATGAAGACTGTAAGTATAAGCACCATCATTAGAAATGTTTCTATGCATTTATTTTCACTTACCAGCTCTCTCTGTTTTGCAGTTTCCTTACACAGTGATCTCGCGGCAGAACTTGGAATGACCCTCAATGCCTGCCCACCAGAAACTTCAGAGCATTTGTGAGAAAGGGCTCAGCTGACGCACCTTCACAGTGACACAGATGTGATTCTGTTTGGTGGGAGCAATCCCGACTTGGTTGACATCCGCAGAGGATGACGACATATACTTCTGGGTTTATTTCTTTAATTTTTATTTCTTTAATTATATTTCACATGCACTGTAATTTCTTAGAGTCTCCTCAGCTGCTAAATTCCATTACCACCTCCATTTGCTTACAGCTCCCCTTGGCACAACAGATATAACCTCAAAAGAACATGCAAGGGACACCAACTGCAGGGTGCAAAAGCCTTCTGTAACGACCATGTAGCGTACCCTGCTCAGCTTCAGCAGATGAGTGCACCAAGCAGGAAGGCTGTCTGCTCTCCGGCCCCAGAAAACAATTCTGTAAAAACCTTACAATCATGTCATTTTCCACCTCACTTTTCCTGCACCATTTCACATAAGGGAGAATGCTGTACCACAGTGACATCACTTTTTCTCATTAGGCATTTAAAAGTAAAAAGATTACAATTAAAATCCTTTAAAAAGGATAGTTTTTGTTAACTCCAAGATAGAGCAGTGTGTTAAAAACAGATCTCCCACCCCAAGAACCCCTTCTCTGATTTCATCTTAAAGCTGAAAATCACAGTATTTGACACAGGGTGCATAAATAGCTTCAAGTTGTAGGGTAAATTGACAAAAAAGAGAGAAAAACAAGGAAAATGGCAAATACTGGCCTAGTCCTTACTCAGGACTACAAAATCAGGCATATAAAACCCTAATGAAAAATAATTGGTTTACAGCTAAAAGCACAAACCGAGGAAACCTTGACTGGGGGCAAAACAATAACATGAACATTACCTTAGAAATTCACAGTCTAGTCATTCATTCAACAGATCTCTTCAAAGCAGCTGGTTCAGACTCTGGAAATTAAAATAATAATAAAAATGCAATTAAGATAAATACATTTTTTTTATTTTAATAATTCTGGAACATCTTATTATAAGAGTTAATAAAAAAATAATCTTCTCCTTCATGTAGCCCCATGCTTGCTCAAGAAAAGACAACAGATCTGCAGTAATGACACATGGGCATTTGGAGAACCCTAACTAGCTTAGCAAATACATGAGCAGAGGTGCCTTGTTAGTTTACCAAGAGATAATTGCTTCTCTTTGCCCTTTCCTAAATATGATAAAAATTAAATTATTTAAAAATTAAAGGCATTTAGAGTAATAGTCCTCCAAGTGTATAGTATTTATTTCTTCTTTCATCATCCATAGTTTATGGCATTGTTTGGTTTTTGCCATCTTTTTTTTTTCTTTCTCTCTCCTGCAGTTGACTTAGTATTAGGCTTGCAGTGATCTCATCAATAAGAAATGAATTTTGGTAACTTTCAAAACCACTATATTATTTTTCCTTTTATTTGTAGTGAGTTTTTCTTCTCTCAGTGGTATTACTGCAATAAGTCAGTCATTATTTCTTTATGTTTTCCCTCCTTTCTTTAGTATTTCATTTCCCTTTACAGCACATCTCATGATCACAAAGAAAACAGAGACACTTATTTCTTTTAACAGTTGAAATTGCTGCAAGTGATTTAACTGTCATTTAATCTGATTCTTCTCTTCTGTCTGTGGAGAAATATGTTTAATGTACTGGAAATTATGTTAATAAGAAAAAGCATTATCTCATTTAATGAAATAAATATACAAATATTTCAAAATAAAATAAAGAGGCAATCTTCACTAAGGAAAAATGTCTCTTATGGTTTGCATAAAATAAACAAATGAGAAAAATTAATGAATAC